>NC_056729.1:761810381-761880381 GCF_019279795.1 Protopterus annectens | reverse complement strand
CAAGGTGCTGTGTGTGACATCATCATCATGATAAAGGTAAATGGGGTAACCATAGAGGGACTGGTAGTGTTGTGTGTACAATGGGGTTGTCCACATCACGTGTACCTGGAACATTTAGGAGTCATGTGCATACTTGGATCGTGCACCTGAGAGACAGGGGTAAGGACAACTGGAGTATGTTGTGATGCATATTAAAAGAGTTACATGTGTCCAGTGGACATGTGTGTGGCATGGACAGCTATGTATGGGGCAAATGTTGTTCTAGGAACCAATTGGCCTTTTGTTTCTGTAGGGTGAGAGTGGGATGTGGGTTAAGGAGAGTAGGTATGCTCGTGGAGGATAGGTAGGGTAGGATGACAGACAAGACAGCATACAGGGTCAGTATATAACACATGTGGGGGGATACACCTCAGATGGGGAGGGGTGTTCGGCATTCACAAGCCCATGAGCCCCCAGATAGGAAACAGAGGGACAGAGGTCCCCAGCCATGGGCAGCCACCACTGCACCAAAACAGCTGCAAAGGTGGCAGTGCTGGGGGCTGACTAGGAGACACCCTCTAAATGTGACACTCTGCCCTTGAGGTGGCATATCTGGCCTCAAAACCCCTTACTGAGCCCCCTATGCACCACGTCCGGGACTGTACGACAGCGGACATGTTCCTGTCTGGACCTACTCCCAGGGGGACAAGTCCCATCCTCAGTGGCAGTACCACCAGAATGCAGTGCAGAGCCAATAGAGGTGGAGGTCCAAGGTTGAGCCCCAGATGTGCTAGTGCCCGGTGCCATGGCTAGCTGAAGTGGGACAGGAGGTACTGCCGGGACCTCCAAACCCATACAGCCTATGGTGTTGCAGTTTAGACACAGATATGGCTTAGTAATAGTCAACAGCATTCAGGATTACTTACAACAGTATGCATAGATATGACCATCATCCCAACACAACAGATGGTATACATTTGCAGGGAGAGCACAACACATGCATATATACTGCATGACATCTGTACAATGTGTAGAAGACTTGTGACTGCAGCTATGAACAGTGGCCAATTATTGGCATGTCACTGAGAACCCCAGACAGTGTCTGTCATAACACTGTTTCATGTGACATATGTCCAGTCAGGGATGCGATGGCAGTAACTCATCACTATCACCATGTACTGGCTGCAATCCTAACACTGTGCTCTTGCTGTTCATAGATGTGTGTTCACTGAGTAACACAGGAAAGAAATGGTTCCACACACTGACCAGTCCACAGATGGCCCTACAGATGGGGGTCCCTCACAAACAGAGCACTGTCTTGTTAGTTTTAAAACATGCAGAATAGCCATTACCACACACACCTTATTAAACAGGCAGTTGCCTCAATGAAGCATAGCTACACTTACATGCTGTAGTCATGTCTGGCAGATCACCCTCCTGTCTTTAGGCTATTTTCCACTGTGTATGTTGTTTGAAGAACATCCAGATATCATCTGTGATGCCGTTTACCAAACATCAGATCCAGGTACCACTCACAGTGACTGTCATGGGCAAACACCAACATGATGTTCCTAGATATTTTACTGTGTTTTTCATGCAAATGGCTATGGGAACATCATCACAGCTGTTCCACATGCAATCAGCTAGAGGAGGACTGTAATAGATGCAGAGGCCATCACCCAAACACGACCGTCCCTTACAATACACAAGCTGCTGCTGAGCAGGTGTACACCTCCACATCCACCAGAGAGTGTGTGGGAGGGACAGACAGAGGCAAAGTACATCAGAGAAGGGCTTGGAGACTAAAACCTAAGCATTGTCTGTCACACACCTACCAGTACAGGGGTTCAAACCCCTGACTGACTAGTCATTACTATTACAAGTGCATGCAGTTATTCCACGTGCCACAAAGCTGACATGTTGGTGCGCTATAAGAACATATATGTGTGTTGGTGTGAGACATCTGCATCAGAGATATAGTAGACATACATTAGGTGTAGCACACAGGGCTATCCACATAAAAGGATGTCATTGTCAACACAACCACACTCTCTAATGGACTCACACTGATACTCTTTGCCAGGCCGACAAATATACTCTCAAACCCATTCGGGTTGGGAGGGTGGCCTAATGGTTAAGGTTTTTGCCTTGCAAGCATAAGATGCAGGGTTTGAGTCTCACAAGGGATAATTGGCTAGGCTTAAAATGGCTCGCAAGGGCAGTTAGCTTAGTACTAATCTATGAACCTACCTATGAACCTATCTATGAACCTATGAACTAAACCACTTAGTTTGCCACACTGCAGTAATGCACAGGTACTACATGCACCACAGGGGATATCCAGAGGTTCTATGGGCTAGGGCATGTGAACATGTTTGACATCTGTCGGTATGCCAATGGGAGTTATACTGGGAGTGACTCTGGCTGGGAGCATCATACCCCACATACAGACACAAGGTGCCAGTACTGACATGCATGTGTGCATTGCTTCATGGGTGTGTAGTGGTTGGCTGTACAAGATGGCTGTACAAGGCTGGGTGAGGGGTAATCCTTGGCATCACACCACCCGACAATGGTGTGCAGTGTGGTACAGGGGTGTAGTGTCTGCAATGTCCCACACAGATGGGTATTGTATGAACTGTCCTGACATCCTGGTTACCATTGTGTATGGCCATAGCTTTGCAATGCATGCCATGTCTGTGTTTGATAGTCTTTGACATGGACATTGCCTGGGATGTGCATGTCCCACAATAATGTACAGTGACATGTACAGATGTACCTGGTTTGGCTGGCACATGTTGTGTACACAGACTGTTATCCTCCGATATGCCAATACTGGCCTGGTGTGGCAGAACCTGCTTATAGTCAGCAGGTTGACCCTGCACCTGCATTGATAGCATGATACAGGTATTCCTTGGTGTCAGTGGCATCGGTCCATGCAGGGGACATGTGTAAGGCATTGTATGGACTCTTTGGATCACATTTGAGGGTGCCACATATGTTGCAGGCATCCAGTAGGAAACATAGTGAAGGCACATTGTCCGCAATTATGTGCCTGTTGTACTGCTGTACAGGGTGCCATGCCCTCTGCAGCTCACTGCAGTCACACCATGCCTACTATCTGTCATCAATGTGCAGGGTACTAGCAACATAGTGGGATATTCTAGGCAAGTGCATTTGTGTATGACACATGGGTTCAGGACATATTCCGGGTAATAGTAGGGTTGCATACTTTGTTCACCAGGCCTTTTGCCAGATGTAGGGGTATGGCTTGCCAACACAGTCCCTTGGCTGACTGACATCTGTACTCCTCATGAGGTGGACATTGTGATATATAAGATGGACACCATATAGGAAAACTACAAAATCTGTTCCCCAACACGTCCAGTGGTTAGACACTCACAGCCACCTCCACACAGGCTCTGACAATCAAACACACACCTGCAATGTCCTGGAATAGAACCCCTACCTAACTAGTGTATCACACTACAGCATTATGCAGTTACAGCACGCGCGACATAGATTACTGGGTTACAGCAGTTCCAGAGGTGTATGTCTAGGTGGGTGACATCAGCAGGATTACCAAAGGTGGTCATGTGAATTGTAAAGAGTGTGCATACTCTAAAAAGCATAGTTCCTGTTTTAGGCAGACAGAGACGCACACACACAGTTGGTTTCTCTTGAAATGGAACCCCTACCTAACTAGTTTATCACACTACAAAAATTTGCAGTTACAACATGCACTACAGAGAATACTGGGTTACAGCAGTCCTAGAGGTGTATTTCTAGGTGGGTGACATCAGCAGGATTGCCAAAGGTGGTCATGTGAATCGTAAAGAGTGTGCATACTCTAAATGCATTGTTTCAGTCTTAGGCAGACAGAGAGACACACACAGTTGGTCTCTTTTGGAATTGAACCCCTACCTAACTACTTTATCACACTATAGCAATATGCAGTTACAGCACGCGCTACAGAGAAAACTCGGTTACCGCACTCCCAGAGGTGTATTTGTAGGTGGATGACATCAGCAGGATTGCCAAAGAAGGGCATTCCAAGTGTACCACGGGTCGTACATGTCTGGTACCTGCGTGTACCCGCTGCTTACTGTCACGAAAACACATTTACACCTGCTGAAAAGTGTCTTATGCAGTCCTAACTGACAGTATTAGCAAGGCTTGCAGGTCTCAAACCCTGGACCGTGCAAACTGAGGTCACTGCACGTACCACTAAGCCATCTGGGTTGTACACATGTTGCATGGAGTCTATAATGCACATCCTACTACAGGTATTCCACAGTACTGAAAACAAATGGGATAGCCCCTTTATGTACATATATACAGTACCCTTGAATATACTGTACTCTGTGAAACAACAAAGGCAAGTCTACATCTGTACAACTGTCATAACTACATATATATATATATATATATATATATATATATATATATATATATATGCACCTACAGGATGTGTACACACACACACACACACACACACACACACACACACACACACATATATATATATATATATATATATATATATATATATATATATATATATATATATATATATATATATATATATATATATATATATATATATATATATATATATATATATATATATATATATATATATATACATGTCTGAATGCCCTTTGTGACACAGAAGGGTTCCAAAGGAATTGATGTGTGCACAAAACAGAGGCATCTCTTGTGTTATAAAATTTAAATCATAAGCAATTCACCAGAGAAGGGATGTTTGTTGTGTATGTGGAGTTTGGGGTGGGGAATGATGGCTAATGTAATCTACCCCAGGGATTGTGGTGTTAGGGTGTGGGAATGATGGGTATGGACCTACACCCCAGCGCCCACTTCTGTGTCACTGCTTGACAGTGGCACAGGAAAATAACATACCCAACTGTAGTCATGCTTGACTGTGTATTCTTTATCATTTCTAACTATGTAATACTTTGTAGACACCGGTCACCACAGATGGCTACCATGGTGTGCTAAAAGACATTACACATGTGTATGCCTGGCTACAGGGTAGTCACACACACAAACATGCACACACTTGCCAGTATTGTGCATACATGTCTTGCCTATGTAAAGGTAACTAGTACAGTGGTATTCAGTTGGAGTATGTGCCACAGAACACATACAATTACACTTACTGATTCCACGTCTGAGCTTGGTGACATCACAAGACCGATTACTTGCAGTGGGGAAGGGGGAAGAGAGAGGTATAGCAGTTGACAAGGATAAAGGCCAGTGCAAAAGGAGGTATCTCTTTGGAATGCAGCAAAACCCACTCCCATGACAGGATGCAGACACAAATACACACACACTCAGGCATTTGCTGAGACACACACACACACACACAAACTTGCCAGTGGTGGGATCAGAACTCCTGCCTGTTTAGGGATCGCTATTACAGTACTACGCAGTTACGAGATGCGCCACAGAGATCACACATCCCAAGGTAGTCAGACTGCCCTTCTACAATTGAGGACAGCAGCAGGGAGACTGACAGTCACAAAGTACATAGCTGTAGACCTGTGTGTTTAAAGTAGGTGTCCATTACAACCTGTATGCACAGACAAGACACACCATCCGCAGGTAGGCCTGAGAGGTATAGTTGTAGCACAACCTGAACTGGAGTATGCCCATCTGTGGAATGGGCAACTACAATCACTATACAGGGTTACAGTGGGCATGCTCATACACTTAGTAGCACAGGGCCGTTTGAGATGCACTATGACTACAACTACACAAGGTTATACTGGGCATGCTCATACACTTAGTAACAAAGGGCTTATTGGATGTACTGACTCAAATTACAAAATATGGCAGTGGGTATGCTCATACACTTAGTAGTACAGGGCTGTTTGGGATGCACTCTGATTCTAACCACTGAAGGCCACAGTGTGCATGCTTAAACACTTACATGTACAGAACACGTTGTAATGGACTCCTATTGTAAACACACAGGTTTACAGTTAGGTACATCTTACCTATCAGTATATATGCACATCATACTGGTTTACTACCTGATACCTGTATGTGGCCTGTAAATGATATATCTATGTCTGTGCTCTGTGATACACATGCATACATGTACATGAAGTACTGACATATATATGTTACGTATACACATTCATGCATGTGTGGACGTGACAGACAATAGGTTACCTGGGTCGCACAGGCGGATGCTACCTACAGCATGTGTCACGCACCTTGCTGCCCTGAAAGGCATACATTGATAGATTATGGACAGTGGCATTATACGTGGAACAGTGGCATGTGCAAGCATAATGTGTGAGCCACCTTGTGTAATGGTACTGAAGTGCAGTAGTCAAGATGACCTCTCCCAGCTGTGTTAGTAGTTGTCATTATTAGCAGGACTGCTACCCTAAGTATATCTCATATTGGTCATATACACAAGTTCTGCCACTGTCCGCCACCTTACATGAGGCATTTGCTACCAAGCACATTAATGCCACGCACATTGCTGTCATGGTATGGGTGGCAACTGCTAGACCAAAACAATTAGCCAATGTCCTGCTGTTATTATGAGGTTGTCCAGTGTCTGTCATTCTGGCTGTCATGATCGAACGATGAGCCTTCAACACAGAGCACATGCATCCATGTTACATGTGTGTGTGGATAATACCTAGGTTGCATTTACCCATATAGCCGCATTCCAAGGCAAATGTCCTACACACAGATGTAACACCCTGACACCTACATGACAATTGCATTGGATGCTTATGCTAACCCATGCTAGATGTGTGGCTTAGTAATCCATTTGCTCAAAGTAGAACCTACAATGGGGAATACTGACATCTTTGCAGTGAGGAACACCTTGTAGTGCACAATTGCACTACCACCATATAACTCAGATCCAGACATGTGGGCCATAACAGTGGTATGGACCATTCCAGGTGGTGATGTACACTTATTCGTAAAGGCTACTCACATGTAAAGACCACTACTCTGACATAACGCATCACAGATGAGTCAGGTACAGGTGACAGTGGCAAATGCTGCATTCTAGGTTGTATACTCATATACATCCACCACCATATTCCCAGACTACCAACACACATCCATATGTGGTATGACATGGTATGGTAGACCACCAGATGACCCTCGATTGGTGAACTGTACCAAGGCCTACATCAACTGTGCAAAGTACCCATGTACAGACACAGCTGCATAATGTGTTATGCAATGCAATAATACCACTGTTTGTAACCAGCTCAGTTGTACACATACCAGGGTCCCTCATATGTTGTCAGCATTAACACGGTCGACTGTTGCTGTACACCAGTAAACAACACCCTCATGGCTGGATATGACCTCACCGTACCTGCCCTGGATATGTACATCCCACACTCATACAACATAAATTACATGACCATAGCTTACGTTTACCTTTCTACATATAGGTGGCTACAGTCATTACACATATGCACATGGCAGATAGCATGCTAACAGTACATAAGGTTCAATATCTATGTTGACAGAGGTAATATCCCCTCTCTACTGGTCACCCATGACACCTATCATATCATACAACACCCCATGTGGCATGTATGTCTTTAAACATGTCCACCTAATGCAATGCCTACAAACATACCCAAATAACAGGACCATAGAACCTACACAAGGCCTGTATTGACAGACTCAGGGAAATCCAGTTCTGCTCTGTATGTTCCTGAGTAGTCACATGTGATATACTCATGACATATACAGCCATGTGTCGCCACAGCTCCTACATATACCCCATGTCAATAATTGCAAGCCATGCATGCTGTGTGCTGTCTGGACATTAGCCTTAGTACCACAATAGCCAGTACATGCTCGGGTGAGATGTTTACAAGCCACAGACTTCGCACATGCTTGAATGAGTGTACTGCCTAACTCTAACACAGCACATTGCTGGCACTCTTCCAGTACACATGAGGTGTGTGTGGCAAAAATGATGTGCTCACTGTTGACCATTACAGTGCTCTGGCTTCACCATGGCACTGTCAAAGTAACAGTTTTGAGGAGCATGACATGGAGTAATGCTGTGTGTGTCACACTGATATGTGCTGTTGTAATATATGTACACATGGCTACTCTGTGAAAGTGGTGGTGTCCTACCAGTACATGAATACAACATCCATTATGGTGTAATGCTCGGCTATGTTTCACACATGGCATGGGGAAGGTGTGGAATGTATCCTCTTGACCTGCTAGTGCATGTACTGATGTAGACCGCATATGTTTACATGTATTGCTGTTTGTGTAGATTCCATGTGTGTGCAGTGTCTGATGTCTGAAGGTGACTGTTGTCTTAGTACATCATGCTGTTGAGATACAGCCTCAACATTGCCAACTGTATACGCTGATATGCTCTAAGTATAGTAAGCCGTACGGACAGATGTTTGGACATGATGACTAAGTGGTGGGGCTTCCTTGCAGATGAATGATTACTGAGCACAGCTTACTGGTGTGTTACAACCAGCCCTACAATAACCTGTGTACCTGCTAAGGTCAGGTTTTGTTAATTGAAGTGGAAGACAGACAATGTAGAATGCTGTAAGGGTGACACTGAAGGCAAACCTCATGACAGCTGTAACAGTAATACCTCCCCTGTGCATACATTGTGCATATATCAGCACAGTCATCAAAGGAAAGAGCCAGTAAGCATTGTACCAGATGCAATAGTGCTGTACTTCTGTGGTACCTATCATGAGATAGGCTGGTGTTTGATTCACAGTATTGGCATGTGTAGGTGTTTGTCCATATATGTCATGTATGGTTGGGAATACATCCCACATGTTAGCACTCTGCATGTAGAAAGAAAGGCATAGGCAGGTGGTTAAACCTCACACATGTAAAGTGTCTGTATGTGTGTAACATAGGTGTATATCTTTGTGAATGTGTGTGTGTGTGTGTGTGTGTGTGTGTGTCTGTGTATGGCTGTCCGTGTGTATGGCTGTCTGGTTCCTGGAGTGAGGCTATATTTTACCATAGTGAAATGTTAATGCCCCCTCCACCCATCCACTCAAAGGAATCTAGCATCCCTGTTGATATCATCAATCATTGACAGGCATACTAACCGCCTGTTAACATGTACTCCCTGGGGTGTGACCTGTTGTTACATAGCCTACTGATGGTCCCCCCTCCCCACATACACTCACTGCACTGTAGTATTCCTGTTGATGTCCTCGATCTTAGGCCATTCCAACTACCTGTACATGTGTAATCTCTGTGGCGTGTCTTGTAATTGCATAGTACTATAATGATGATATGCACATAGGCAGGGGTTCTCATCCGAACACTGGCAACTGTATGTACGTGTCAGAGTGTGTGTTATTGTGCCTGTGAATCCCTGAGTGTGTCTGTGTTTGCATGCTGTCATGGCAGTGGGTATTACTGCTTCCCAATGAGAAGCCACTATTTCCACTGGCCTTTACCCTTGTTTTTTGGCATACCACTCTTTTATCCACTCTGCACTCTAGGTAACTATACCTGTGATGTCACCTACTATGGATGTGACATCTCTGAACACAGTAGCTTACTACACAGCTATCATGCTCTTGGATCATTAGAAAAGTAAACATAATTGAAACATGGGAGAATATAACTGTGATGTGGAAGCTACAACATGCATGCAGGTATTGTCATACTGACCTGTGGGTAGTCAACATGTGCATATGGGACTCCCACAAACACCAACATCCCCCTGCACATGCAACTACACCTGAAAGAGGAAGGCAGAACATCAGGATCAACATGCTGTTAGTGTTGTTACACATGCTACATACTGTCAAATGTACAAAATGCACTCTACAACTGCAATACATGGTATGTCTGCTGCCTGTCAACACTACTCAACAATATTAATCTACAATTGTCTACCTAGTATGTTCACCCTGTGCATCAGACCATATGAACATGTCCCTGCACCGATGGTGTGGATGACAGGGATGTGTCACAGGCATCATCATATGCACAGGGTGATAATGTTTGCCAGAGTCCTAGGCTGTGCCATTGGATGACATCATGTGTGTGTGTTAGGGCCTGTGATATCATTGGGCGTGTGTGGATGTCATGCGTGTGTGTGTTGAGGTGCCCTACATTTGTTTCCAGTGTGTGTGTATGCATGCACACAGGTCTGGCATGTGGCTGGCCTACACAGGGTTAATATTGACAGCTGCAGACTGTACAAGGCAGGTTTCACAGTTCAATGTGTCTAGCCATGGCCACGTGACCTGCACCTGCCAGGGGTTGCACGGGCACTACCAGGCAGAGGACCAGAATGGGTACCGTCTGATGACACATGTCCACTGGATTCTTGTCCCTGTTGGGACTGTCCAGGACCACATGCTTGTGGCCCGTTGTGTCCTGCTGTGGACTGCACAGCACCAGCTGCACTGCTGCTGCAACCGCCACTATGGGAGCAGGCATGTGCAGTAGCATGTTCACGTAGACCTTCAACAGGTGATGTAGCTGACCTACGTCCACGTGCCCGATGCCTCACACCCCCCAGCTGTTCCAGCACAGACATTCCATGCTCGAGGATTGACATGCCACAGTCAAGGACTCCCACCATGTCACCCAATCATCTATCCAACACATCTGCAAAATGATGGTGAGCATTTGCAAGTGTCTGGATGTCAGTTAATGAATGGACAGCAGCCCTCTGATGCCTCAGACCTTCTCTTATGTGCCATTCAGCACGTGCCTGTGCCTCCATTACAGCCCGAAACATGCGTCTGGTGACTCCAGCTGATGTGTTTGGTCTCGCAGGGGCATGTTGGCCAGTGGTTCTCCTATGAGCAGCGCTGGGCACATGCCTGTGTGGGGCATCACCAGTCTGTTGACTGGGATCATGGTGTGCAGGCACACCTTCCATAGTCACCACAATTCCCTGTTCCATGCTACCACCCACCAACTGTCCTTCCTCTATGGCCGGTGGTGATGGGGTATGTGCAGGCAGGGGAACTGTGTGCGAGGATGACGGGGAGACAGGTGGAATGGCAATCAATGGCACAGATTCAGCCCCTGACAACCATGCCTGTGTCTCAATCATACTATCATCATCACTGCTAGAGTCTGTGGGGACACTAACATCAGGTGGACCGCAGGAGGGCAATGCACCTACATCAACACCTGTGAGGGGAAGACAAGAACTGTACATTACAAGTTATACCAGGCACACACACACACACACACACACACACACACACACACACACACACACACACACACACACACACACACACACACACACACACACACACACACACACACACACACACACACACACACACACACACACACACACACACACACACACACACACAGACACACAGACATACATACACACAGACAGACAGATAGACACACACACAAACAGACACACACACTCACACAGACAGACACACAGACAGACACACACAGACAGACACACACATACAGACAGACAGATGCACACAGACAGACTGACACACAGACACATACAGACAGACACACACTGACACACACACTACATGCAGGTGATATGGCAGATAGCAATCAGCTTAGACAATTATAGTTTCAGCGTAGGCAATTATAGTGGTACTTATCATACATCCCTGAGTTGCACACAACAGCATGCATGTGTTATAGCAGACAGCATGCACCTTACATAATTATTGTGGTGGTTAGCATACATACCTGTATTGTACCATTTGTGTTAATAGCCTATGCCCTATACCTGCAACACAATGCATGCACTTTGCACCATTGCACTGCACTGCCATGGTGCGTGCAACATACACCACATGTTAACAGACCATCGCTGACCTTTGTACATCTGCCACTGATGCTCTGTGTTGGCCACCACCCCTATGTGTGAGGACATGAGCTGTAAGGTATGTTGACTGCATACTATGTTTGCCTGAGTCCTAGCTTGCATATCTCCCCCAAAGCAGTGCATGTCTGTTCATAGGTTCATAGGTTCATACTAGGCTATCTGCCCTAGGGCATTTATAAGCCTAGCCAGAGTGTGTTTGGCTTTCGCCACCCATTTTAAATTAATTTTGCTATGCCCTTTTTCGAGGTTAGTATACTGTGCCTCTGTCTAACAGTGACACAGAAGTGATACCCAGGGTAAACCTACGATCTCCCAGCCATTCATCAAGATTCCTCTTGAAGAGAGTCAATGAGTGACTCTGCCTAACCTGGACTGGAATTTTATTCCAGAGTGAAGGGAGCATCTGGGTTATGAATCTGTCCCTCCAGCATGTCCTAATATTTCAGTGCTGAGGTTCAAGTCTCTCAAGCATGTAGCTCGATGGGATTTGGATTTTCTGAGGTGCAGCATGTCCATTAATTCCGATGATTAGGTGGGCTATATAAAATGTTTTTCTAACCACTTTGGTCACGTGGTTGTCAAATGAGAGATTGCTATCAGCTTGGGTCCCCAGGTACCTAATTACATCTTCTGTACTTAATGGATTACCACCTATGTGGTAATTTGTGGGCACTTTGTTTTTGTCAAAGGGGATGACTATATACTTTTTGGCATTTAGCTTGAGGCCATGGCTCTGGCACCAGTTGTCTCTTTCTATGAGGCCCTTTTGGAGGGTGCTTATGTCGGCTAGAGAGTCGATTATGGTGCCCAGTTTGCAGTCATCTGCGAACTTGGTCAACCACAGTCCTTCCATGTTGGCCTGTACCTCCAAGAAATATATACCGAACAAGAGAGGTCCCAGGACTGAGCCTTGTGGGACGCCATTTGTAACTGGTTTGGAGTCTGACATGGCTCCAGCAATTCTAACCATGTGGGTTCTGTCCTTGAGCCAGTTTGCAACCCATCTAGTGACATAGGGGTTTATATTTAAGCTGGTGAGCTTATCTATAATGCCCGAGTGGGGTATTGTATCAAAGGCTTTTGCGTGGTCCAGGTAGGCTGTGTGGACCACCTTCCCTCGTCAATGGCCTTGGTGACTGTTTCAAAGAAATCGACCAGGTTTAAGAGGCAGGATCTGCCCTTAACAAAGCCGAACTGGGTAGGATCCAGTGTCTGTAGGTCCCCAATATCTTTATTTATGAGGTCCATGATGATCCTTTCCATAGCTTTGCAGACCAAGCTATTCAGGCTTATGGGGCGATAGTTTCCAGGATCCATTGAGGCACCACCTTTGTGGAGAGGGACCACTGTTGCTGTACGCCACTTTGGGTACATATCCTGTAGTAAGGCTGAGATTGAACAATAGTTTTATGTTTGGGTTTATCTCTTCTTGGAGTTCATGTAGGACGTAGCCCGGGACACCGTCTGGTCCCATTGATGCTGTGTTTTTTACTTTGGAGAGGGTGGCTCTTACCTGAGCATCTGATATGTCAGGGGGGCAGCACTCTGCTGGGATAGATATTTGCCCTTTTGGTAGGGAGGGGGTAGGGAGTTTGCATTGAACCTGTCAGCTAGGATGTTGGCAATGTCTGTGGGTTCGATGTATTTTTTGTCATTTTGGAGTAATTCTGAGCATATCTGGGAATTTCCACCCAGGTTCCTAACATAACTAAAGAAAGCCTTGTGATTATCCTTAGTGTCCTGTGCAATTTTTCTCTCGAAGCTGGCCTTAGACGATTTTATGAGTGCCCGTAGTTTTTTGCTAATACTGATCAGAGATGCCTTCCATTTTTGAGATTTTGCTCTATCATGTAGTAGCTTCCTCCTTCTCTTGTATAGTTTGTTTATAGCTGGGGTCCACCAGACAGGACGTCTGCCTTTGGAGGATTGGGTCTTGGTTTTATTTGGGATTGCATGATCCATACATTCCTTAAGGTGTTCATAGAATGCGTTTATAAAGGATTCTGCGGTCTGGGCCATATTTTCCACAGGCTCGGGGGCTTTGAAGGATTCCACCTCAGTTTTGAGGAGTGTTAAATTTGCTTTAGAGAAGTTTTTCACTGTGGTTTTCAGGGCAGGGGGTGGGGTCAGGATGTGAATATCCAGTGAGATTAGTTTATGGTCTGATCTTACCAGTGAGGGATACACTTCTGGTTTGGAGCATAGAGTCCCCATGTTGGTGATGATCAGGTCCAGTGTGTTTTCCCCTCTTGTGGGAGTGGTAACAAGTTGTTCCATAGCATTTGAGTTTATAAATTCTAGGAACCTTTGGGCTAGGGTGTTGGAGCTAGAGTAATGCTCCCAGTCTATGTTTGGGTAGTTGAAGTCGCCCAATGTAATGGTGTTTGGAGAGACCTTCATATTTTCCAGTGTTCTCAGGAAGGCCGAGTAGGGTTCCTGGGTTTGGGAGGGTGGTCTGTAGCAGGCTATAAACTGGAAGTCAGTTTTACCCACTGTTAGTTGCACATGGATAGTCTCTGATGCTTCGTGCCACCAACCTGGAGGTGTGGGTATCTTCGACGAATATTGATACTCCCCCCTCCTTTTGTGATTCGGTCCAAGTTTTGGGGCCGAAAAGCATGGTATGAGGTATAACCTGGTAGTGCTGGGGTGCTCTTGGGAGCCTTGAACCAGGTTTCTGTTACTGCACAGATATCGATGTTCTCCATGCTAAGGAGAGTTTTGAGTGTGTGTATCTTGAGGTTTAAATTTCTGGCGTTGAGTAGCATTACTCTTAGTTTTTTTCCCTTGTGATACCTATGGAGGTGGGTTTGTCTTCTGAGCCTTGCCTAAAAAAGGCACTATGGGGGAAGCAAGAGCCTTTGCCAATATCCGAAAGCCCAGGGGTGACAGGTGCAAGCCTTCCCTAGCAAAGCATCGTGGCTTGTCGAGCATGTCATCCCAGGCTGACAGGCATTGGATCCCCTTTGAATGACACCAATACTTAAGCCAATTGTTGAAATTGATCATCTTGTCTTCATATTGTGGAATCATTCTTGGAGAGGCAAGATGCTACTCAAGGTCAGGGTCATACTGGCCTGGGCTACATGCTCAGAGATCTCCACTATGTCTCTTTTCATGTAGTCCAGGGAGGTACGTCTCAGATCATTCACACCAGCATGGACAATGACCTAGTCATATTTGTACTTGCCTTGGAGTGACCTGAGTGCTTGTGTTATGTGGCGGATCCTAGCACCTGACAGGCAGCTCACCGTGACCATCTCCTTGTTCAGCCTTGTGAGCTGCCAATATCCGAAAGCCCAGGGGTGCAAGTGTGCCTGGCGATAGAGTCACCTATTACAAGTGTATCAGGTGTGTTGTTTAGCCTTAAGGGCTGTGACTGTTCGACACACTGGCTTTGTGAGCTATGTGTTGCACGTGTTTTGTTTTGGGGTAGCGGTTGCTTGGGTCTCTGCTGCTTAGCCAGATTTTTATTTAGAGCCTCTGGGTATGTTTTTGTGTGTTTATGTGTTTGGTTTGCTGTCGTGGTAGGTCTATGTATGACTGGAATTGTAGTGAGTGTGGTTTCCTTCTCCTCCTGACTGGTTACGCCAGTACTGAGATGAGAGAGCTTAGCCTCCAGTTTGGCTATATGGTTGCATCTCTCACATGTGTTGGAATTTGTTGGGAGGAGGAGAGGGTTGTCTGTGTACATGAGGCAGTTGTAACATTGCCTCAAGATTCCCAGATTCACCAGCTGGACCGGAGAGGAGATTGGCAAGTGCCCTTTGGACATGCTAGAATAGTATTGGGAATTCCTTTATAATTGAAAAAAAGGACAAATGGGGAACAAGGTACTCAAGGGGAGTTTGTGAGGGTGTAGTGCTTTTAATTTTTTAGTGCTGACTTAGTGAGCAAGTACCAGGTAACTTAAATGCAATGTGTTACAGGTAACTTAAATGCAAAAACGACAAACAGTAACTTTATTGGAAGTGAAACAAGGAAATAAGTACAGTAAGCAATGCAGATATCACTAGGGAGCCACAGAAGCACTGAAAAGCCGCGTTTTAGGTGGAATTAGCATTTCAGGGAAATAACAAGCAAACAAACAGCAAGCATACAAACAAAGCTAGATTCAGCAGGCCTGGATCTAGTCTATGCTACAGCAAACAAGGTGTACCAATTTCAGTAAGAAACAGTTCAAATATGCAGGCACTATAAGCCTTTAACCAGAAATTCCCAGCTCAGAAGGGCAGAGTCCAGCCTCTCCTCCCACAAGAGTGCAGACCACGAACCTTCTTAATGTAAAATAACTGGCCTGAAGCCCAAGTGCTTAAACCAGAACTAATACAATTTTAGAATAACAGACACTGAGCCCTCAATCAGCAGTTCCCAACTTATAAGGATGTAAACTACCTGTCCTGCCACCACAGTGCAGGCCACAAACCTTCCTAATGTAAAACAACTGGTCTGAAGCCCAACTGCTTAATCCAAAAGACTTAGAATGATAGCTACACTTTAATCAAGTTACTACCAAGCAGTACTAAATACAATTGAATACTTTAAAGAATGCCTGGATTAGTGCTCAAGTTATACAAACAAAGCTAGATTCAGCAGGCCTGGGTCTAGTCTATGTTACAGCAAACAAGGTGTACCAATTTCAGTAAGAAGCAGTTCAAATATGCAGGCACTATAAGCCTTTAACCAGAAATTCCCAGCTCAGAAGGGCAGAGTCCAGCCTCTCCTCCTACAAGAGTGCAGACCACGAACCCTCTTAATGTAAAATAACTGGCCTGAAGCCCAAGTGCTTAAACCAGAATTAATACACTTTTAGAATAACAGACACTGAGCCCTCAATCAGCAGTTCCCAACTTAGAAGGATGTAAGCTATCTGTTCTGCCACTACAGTGCAGACCACAAACCTTCTTAATGTAAAACAACTGGTTTGAAGCCCAAGTGCTTAAACTAAAAGGCTTAGAATGAGTTACACCAAGCAGTAATAAATACAATTGAGTACTATTAAGATGACGTAAAAGCAAAATAAAGTAGGAAGAAACACAAATACAGTAAAAGCAGATAAAATTTTTTTTTTGAGTGAGCAAATGAGTTGGGCCCAGGAGTTACAGGACAGAAACAAGTGCAAATGCAGGCCTTCAAATCAGAAAGTTGAGAGAGATGGAAGACCACCCAAATGGCCAATAACTACAAATTCTGGGCCAGAACCACTCCTTATGTGGTAGACAGGTTACCTAATGCTTACCACTCCCACTGATAAGCTAGAAGGCTTCCCTCCAACACAGAAAGGCTTGGGGGGCTCAGAAGCTTACAAACAGTCCTGGATACAGCAAATCTGTATCTGGAACACTAATTACAGGAAAGGTAGGAAACAGGCTTATAATTTTTTTTTCAACATTATTCTGCCTACCCCTGAGCTGAGTGTAGACATTGTACATGTGGCTGTACACACATGTTTGACATGGCTATCCCTACTTTGCAATGGTGCCACAGACCAGCGCAGGTTTACAGTACACCGGCCTGCTGTGTGGCATATGACCTTGCCAATCACATGTAGTATGACATGTCTTCTGCTGACGTGTTGAATGACATGCATACATGTGTAACACAATGGTGTCCTTTCAAATCTACAGTATGGTAATGGTGTCCCAATGCCATTATGTGTTATACTGACATGGGTCTTCAGCTGATGCAATGTTGTCTATCCACCCTACAAATATACAGGGACATACTGCACATTGAGCTGATGTGCATAGCCATTGCAGGGCATCATGTGGCTTCACAATTGCTATACAGTGTGAGCTACGGGCACAGTTCATAGCCATGACTATGTTCACATACAATACATGTCTAATGTGGAGTGTGACCCATGTCACCGAGGTGTATACACAATAAACCCTAATGTGGAATGTGGAATGTGTAACACAGGTCACAGAAAGGTATATGGCTGACACCCCTGCACATCTGCAACCATATTACTGATACCTGGCAACTATGCCCACACATGGCTAACTTACACATACTCTGTGTCCCACATGCCATCTGTGTACCTCACACACATGAGGAGCAGGCATGACAGTGATGTCTGACACTAGCAAGGTGAATGTACTGTATCTGTGGCTTGATGTTGATGTATGTGTATGTTGTGCAACACATGTATGTATTTGGATACTGTATAGGTGAATGCTTCCATGTTGTGACACACTCCAGATGTTCAAGACATGTTATGCGGTGGTTACATGTTATGCCTACATAAGCTGTGCATAGGCCTGTATGATGTTTAGTGTTTCAATCTGCAATATCACCATTACACAAAGGCCATAGTTGTATTGTGTCGAGCCAATGTACAACAGGGTGTACACACATGTACATCACTTCTATTGTGTGTGTTGCTTCATGTCTCTGGCCATCCTCCATGGCCATGTGTACACATGTTCAGTCCAATGGTTCTGATGGCCATCTTATTTCACATGTCAGTGTTATCCCATATGACATGCACCCATAGATGTCATATGCCCCACTGAGGACAGGGTTATGCAGACAAAGGGTGGTATGTATGGGATGTGAGACATGTTTTGCAGGATAGTTGAGCAGTGTTGCAGTCAGCCCACTACATGTTATGGATATGTCTGATAGCACATGACATTATGTGACATTCATAGCAAGGTTATACTCCACAAGGGTGTATCCTGTGGGCCAGGCATACTCCAGCTCCAACACATTTAGTGTGTGCACACACATATGCTCTCTGTACAGTACTGTTCGTATTCCCAACATGCGTAATGCTGATATGTAGTACCTCTCCCTACAGTGGAACACACCTCCACCATTGTATTCACTGTTGTCCACACATCTGGCAATGACAGTTTGGAAGGTTTAGTGTAGGTGTTTCATATAGTTTTCAATTGTTTCATATAGGTAAACAGTGTGATGCATTGCAGGTCTGACCAGTGTCCATTAACAGGACCACCATAAATTATGTGTATGTGTGTTATGGCAGATAGCATGGTATTAATATGTTCCGTGCATTATCAGGCCTGGTAAATAATAACATTCTCACCTGACAAAGGCTGCTGTCACTGCAAAATACCAGAGGTACCTAAACAGGGGTGTCACAGCAGTAAGATCATTATCCACACCTGTGTGATAGCTACAGGGTGCAATGTCCCTGTTTGCACATAAGCCAGTAAAATACACTATATTATGGAGTATGCACATCTGTGCATGCATAGAGTAGCAGACTATAGTATGTGACATGTGTGCATACATGCCTTGCATATGATGTTACATTACATATTGTACAGTAACACATGTAACTATGTGATATATAGTTGTGTTTTATGTGCAGTAGTGACTTACCAGGCAACTCCAGGCTCACTGGTTGAGAGACACCACACCTCCACAATACCAGCTAAAGTTTGTGGATGGAGGTCTGCAGGTGTCCCCAGGTTGGCCAGTAACTCCTCGGTTCGTGTGAGTGGGGGCTGGGTGAGTGCCCCCCCCACCTGTTGCACCTTGTTCCCTGGTGATTGTATTAACACGCTGTTTTGCCCATCTTACCAGGTCAGTACAGTGTTGGCACACCTGCTGATAGGTGTGTTTGTGACCACCAACATCATTTACCCTCCTGCAGAATTCCTCCCACAGGGCATCCCGCTGCTGTGCATACTGTGGCACATGGCTAAAGAGAGTCGTGTAGTTGTCTAGGAGGTATGGAAGGAGGACCTCATCCTCCAAGCGGCTGTATGGCGGCAGTCTGCTATGTGGCATACCTGGAAGACATAACAGTGGTGACAGGTCACAGTCGCTCACAGAGAAGTACAGCAGTACAGCTGAACATACATGTGTATCACATTTATTAAGTTTACAAATACGTCTTTGTAACTCTACATGACACTAACATCACTGACATGTATAGGTCACACACATTAGATCACAATATTATTGCTGAACATTGCAGAAAGGTGTTATTATTGTTATATTATCATATCACTTTAAAATTGATAGTGGGTGGATTATGGCGCCAAAAAGTTTTTAAATAAACTGATAGAGTTCTTTGTTAGACATTCTGATGAAGTTCACATTAGCGTGGATGAAAGAGCTTGATGTTAATGCTGAAGTGTTTTTTTAAAATGGTCTATTAAAAGAACGTATTTTTTTCTTTTTACTTCGGTTTTCATTTATTGTGCATCCGTGGCAGTGTTTCCAGCTTTCTATTGTTGGTATTATATATAGGTCACACACATTTGATACCTACTGGTGATGTGATGTTATCGCCATATATGTGTGTGTCATTTGATGACATTGCTCATACACCATGTGGATGTTGTCTTGACGTGGGCATGTCTGTTTGCCTGTAGTGGTGTCTTTACCTATCAGCACATGCCTGGATGTAATCCACACAGTAGAAACGTAAGGATCCAAGGACAGCAGATACTTCAAGTAAAACTTTCCTTTAATATAGGACAACTAAGAACAAAGACATATGTGCTTTCGTAGCAGTGCTACTTCATCAGATGTATAATATAATTTGAAAAGCATCAAACATTTATATAATGGTTACTACATCACATGACTAAATCAATTACTACTAAAAGGTATATACATTCTAAAAAGTCATATACTATTTAAAAAAAAAAAATAAAAGTACATAAATACAGTTTGCCTTATATAAAAAAAATAATAAAAATCATCTCCTTTTAATATGTCAATACATATACAAAAGCATTATGTTTAAAGTAATAATATGAAAAAAGCATAAAAAGTTTAAAAACAACTTTTTTCTATTTTTTATTTTTTATTTAGGCTTCTGGCCTTCAATTTAGGTTTAATAGGTACTCTGTCATTTAGGCCATGACCATAATCTCCCCTTAATCTTATAATCCATTTTGACTCTATCTGTTCAGTTAAATTGTTTATATCTCCTTTTCTAATATTTTCAAAGGTATGTGCTATAACCATAAACTTAAAATAATGTGTAAGGTTTGTATTTAAAATATGTTTGGATAAGGCACTTGCAATACTGCCTTTTTTGACATGATAGTAATGCTCTCTAATTCTTTTCCTGAGAGTTCTATCTGTCTTCCCTATATAAAATTTGAAACATGTTGAACAGTAAGCTAAATACACAATATGTGTTGTAGCACAGGTGGCATAAATATCAAATTTATATTTCTTATGTTGATCTGAATGATAAAATTCTCCAGTACTATCGATATATTGACAGAAGTTACAGTGTCCACATGGTGATGTACAATGTTTAGTATAATTTATCTTGTTATTTGTTTTTGGAACACAAAGACATTGGGCCGGATTCACGAAGGCTTGCACGGAGTCTAAGAGTAGTGTAAGACTCCATGCAGCCTTCGCGATCCAGGAACAGCCCAAAGTCCGTGTAAGAGTCAGGCTAAAACGGCTCTTACACGGAGTGGCGTATAAGCTAATCAGCCCACTTGCAGCCGAATAGCATGCAAATGAGGCTGATTAGCGATCCAGGAAGCCAAGAACAGCCCGTGTAAGAGCCGTTTTAGCTGCAGAAATGTACTCAGTTGACAAATGAGTACGTTTCTGCAACACGCAATGGAGCCATTTCAGCTCCAAATAAAGGGTGCACATGTTATAGGCAGCATGCCAATGGCCAAATATGTGGCCATTGGCAAGGTAACCCATGCAAAAATATTAAAATATAATTTTTTTTCGCAATTGCCGATGTGTAAACCAGCGCAGCCCCAAGAAACGGGCTGCGCTGCATAGAACATAAAACGAAGGTTTTAAACCTACAAATGTAGGTTTTATGCAATACATGGAATGTCAATGGAGGGACCAGCAGAGCAAAACCAACATGGCCACCGTGTAGTGGTTGTCAAGGGGGGAAGCTAAGTCTAAGAGATGTAACTAAGCATTAGTAGGCA
Organism: Protopterus annectens; assembly: GCF_019279795.1. Classification (NCBI taxonomy): domain Eukaryota; kingdom Metazoa; phylum Chordata; order Ceratodontiformes; family Protopteridae; genus Protopterus; species Protopterus annectens. The sequence goes on along the minus strand of NC_056729.1, from coordinate 761,858,637 downwards.
ATCTGATGCAAATGAGTGTAAGGATACTGAATTCCACTGTCACATAGCAAATGAGCACATTCTGAGTAGTGTAAGAGTTACATATGGGGGAGGAACAGAGTAGGAGATAGGTGACATCACAGGGGGGAAGGGTAGAAAGGGACGGAGTTCATTGGAGGGTAGAGTTACATGACAGATGTCAGACAGATATCAAGGAAGGAGGTGTGCCACTAAGTAAACATGAGAAAGTCAAGAAATGGAAGGTGTACACTGTTGCCTACACCAAAGTTTCTTGCTGGACGTGTATGCGCACGTGTGCACGCCATTAAGCATGAGTAAGGCGGTGTGCGCGCGTGTAAGACAGTGTGCGCGTGTAAGGCAGACTGAGCATGTGGGAGCGTGTTGGGAGATGTTTAACACCGCTTGCTTGGCGTGCACGCTTTTAATCTGAATAAGCAGATCCAAAACTGTGTAAGTATGTGTGCGCGCGTGTAAGCCACTGTGAGCGTGTTTCTGCTGGTTTGCACACGGCTCCACCCTGTGGAAACAGAGAGGAAAAAGGAAGCAACAGATGTACTAGGAAGTTAGCAGGGAATACTGCTGGAGCTAGCAGGTGAAAACAATTAGATGCAGGCAATTACACAGGCAGAATACTAGGCCAGCCCAGCACTTAAAACTCTGCAAACAGCAGTGCAGAATGTTTCTCTCAAGAGACACTGCAAGACAGGAGTTAAGTTATCAGAAGTGAAAACTGAAAAAGCTGAACTCACAGCAGAAATGTTAGGGCTGCCATAGCTGTCATAATGAGACATAGGCGACTTGCTGAGGGTGGTGACAATGCAGATGGTGCCAGACAACCCACAGTGAGGAGACGGAGAAGAGTGTACAGGCCCAGGGTCACCTACCACGGGTTACATGAGCTGGAGATAGTAGACCGCTATAGAGTGGACAGAGACCTCCTGCAGCAAATAGTGGAGCTGTGCAGGCCACGCCTCACACACAGAACCAACAGAGGGGAACCCATCCCAGTGGAAACCAAGGTATGTGTTGGCCTAAGAATACTAGCAACAGGTACCTTCCAGAGACCAACTGGCGATATGATGGGGATATCACAGGCATCAGCTTCCAGGGTACTGCACCAGTTCCTGGATGCCATGTCAGCACATGTTGGTGATCATGTATACTTCCCCAATGCCCCTGAGGTATTGGCCAGCAACATGCGTCTTTACCAGCAAATAGCGGAATACCCTGAGGTAGTGGGTGCAATAAACTGCACGCATACATCAAAGCACCTGCCGTGAGCGGGTAGGGCATACATCAACCGCAAGGGCTTCCCCTCCATCAACTGCCAGGTCGTGTGTGATGCCCAGGGCATAATAATGAATGTGTGTGCTGGCTGTCCTGGGAGCTACCACGATTCCCACATCTGGCATTTGACGCAGCTGTACCAGACATTTGCCAATGGGGATATCCCGCACGGACACCTAGTGGGGGATGCAGGATATGCACTGGAGCTGTGGCTGATGACACCCATCAGAAACGCACACACACCTGAACAGGAATGCCATAATGAGGCACACGCACAAACACGTAATGTAATAGAGTGTATGTTTGGGCTGCTCAAGTCACGGTTCCGGTGTTTGGACACATCTGGTGGAGCCTTGCAGTACACACCAACTACATGTACCCAAATTGTCATGGTATGTGCTATGCTACATAATATGATCTTGCGAAAACAGCTGCAGCAGGACCAGCATAGGGCTGGGCCAAACAGCCCCCCACCATCGCCAAGGCCACCACAGGCACAGCGTGACTCGGAGGAGGAACAACCTGAGCCTGCCCCAGTAGGCAGAAGGAGGCGTGCCCAGTATGCCCTGGCCTTGGCAAAGAGGCAACGATAGCACATACATTGGCTCAGTAGGAACCTTGGGAATGATACCCCTCTGACTCACTCATATAGTAACAGGGATGCCTAACGTGACACAACCTGCTCACAAACATGTACAGGGAAGTGTAATATGTGCATCCGACAGAGGCAGCCCTGCAGCACCACCTGAGGCATGAATGCTATGTGTTAAGTAATGTAACACCAAGTACCATATGCACACCTGAGGACCCCGACTAACATCCTACCGTCAACAAGTAGCATGCCACAACATGACAACGAGATGAGGAAGTGCAACAATCGCTGAAGTATTGCAGTGAGGCAAAGGGGACCCAATGTGTGCCAGTCTGGGATGACATGCTGAGCATGACATGATGCACCACCTGCTAGGACTGGCGTGCACCTATCAGTGCAGGCCGTATGGATACTGGCAAAGGCTGTTGTCACGCACAGTGTGCCCTGAATAGGTAAGGCTCAAAACACAAACCTATCTCCATAGGTACCAGAAGGGATAAGAATAAGATAAGGGATAAGTCCAAACAGCAAGATGCATGCAGTCTAAGCCCACCCAGTATGGAGAATGTTGATAACTGTGCTGTAACAGAAATCTGAAGCAAGGCTCACAACAGCACCCTAACACTACCAGGTTACACCTCATACTGTGCTGTACATCCTCAAAACTTGGAACAAGCTACAAAAGGAGGGTGACTAGCAAGAATTGTCAAGGATAACCACACCCCCATGTTGGTACCACCAGAAAAAGCAGCATGGACTAGCCATGCTCAAGTAACAGTGGCTAAAACTGCCCCCCAGTATATAGCCTGCTACAGACTACTGGCCCAACACCAGGAACTGCATCCGGCCCATGCTGGAATACATGAATATATCAAGTCCTCCAAACCACATTATATTGGGTGACTGCAAATACCCAGACACATAGACTGGGAGCATTATACCAGCTGCAACAGTGTAGGACAAAAGTTCATCGAATCCACAAACCAAAAGGCCCAGGAACAACTTACCACCCCCACAAGAGGGGTAAGCATACTGGATGTGATAATCAGCAACATGGGTACGGGATGTCAAGATGAGAAGTGTATTGCTCACTGGTAAAACCAGACCATATAGTAATCACACTGGATATACAAATCCTGACCACAGTCCCTGGCTGAAAAACCACAGTGGAAAACATGTGCTAAGCAATATTTGCACACCTCCAAACTGATGTGGAATCCATTAAAGGTCCTGCAGGTGCAAAATATGGGCCACACCTCAGAACCTGTAATACAGCCATTCCATGAACACTGCCAGGAATGCTTGGATTATGCAGTCCCAAATTAAAACAGGACACAGTGTTTAAATCTGGCATGGTGGACACCAGCCATAACCAAAACATGCAAGAGAATGAGGAAGCTACTACATGATAGAGCAAACATGAACATTGAAGTAATTACTGATCAGTAGTATGGCAATATAATCTGTCCACACATGCAATCCACTAAGGCCAGCCACAACAAGTGGAATCTGTGAATCCTGAGGCAATGTTACACCTGCCCCAAGTACACAGACAACCCCAACTCCACCCAAGAAATACAAATATATGTGAGAGATGCAACCATCCACCCAAAATGGAGGCAGAGCTCCCCCAACTCAGTACACCCAAAACAAGTCAGTAGGAGAAGGTAACCACACACACCACAAACACATACCCACATAGACCTATCACAACTGCAAACCAAACACATAAACACAGAAATACATTCCCGGAGGCAGAAATCACAAACACAGCACACCAACAGAGGCCACTAAAGCAGACACCCAATGAAACAGCCTCCAAACATAGCACATGCAACACATAGCACACAAAGCTGGTGTGCCAAACAGTCACAGGCCAGAAGGAGAAACAACATGCCTGATACAGTTGTAATAGGTGACTCCATAGTCAGACACACTGCTATCCCGCACACCAGACTGAACAAGGGAAAGGGTACAGTAAGCTGCCTGTAGGCTGCCACAATATGCCACATAACAGAAATATGTAGGTCACACGAAAGCAAATAGAAATATGATGCAGTCATAGTCCATGCTGGTGTGAATGACCTGAGATGTACTGCCCTAGACTACATGTAAAGAGACACAGATGAGCTATCCGATTATGTAGTCCAGGCCGGTATGACACTCACCGCAGCAACCTACCCTTACCAAGAATAATGCCACAGTACAAACACGGAATGATCAGTCATAGCAAGTAGCACACTTACTGGTGTCATTCCAAGGGGATCCAATGTCTGTCTGCTTGGGATGTCATGCTTGACAAGCCATGCAGCTGCCCTTGGGATGGCCTGCACCTGTTACCCTGGGCGTCTGAATATTGGATAAGGCCTTTGCCACCTCCATACAGCCTTTGTAGGCAAGGCTGAAAAGACTGACCCACCACCCGAGAAAACATAAGTGGGAAGAAACATAAGGGAAATGCTGACCAATGCCAGATGTGTACACCCCAATATGCATGCTCCCGAGGCCATCCCCAGAATAGAGAACATCGATGTCTGTGCAGTGACAGAAACCTGCTGCAAGGCTCCTGACAGCACACCAGCACTACCAGGTTATACCACGTACCATGTGTCATGGCCCCAAAACCCGGAACACTACATAAAAGGAGGTGAGTATCCATAGGCAGCACAGACACCCATACGTCCAGGTAACTGACAATGCACAAGGCAGTGGAGTTCACCCATGTGCAACTAACTGTAGGCAAGACTGCTGTGCAGTCTGTAGCATGCTACAGACCACACTCTCACACACAATAACCCCCCCCAACCGCCCTGAAGACACTGGACAGTATGAATGTCCCACCAAATACCAAACAAGGTAACAAGAATTACCACATAGGTGGTAAACCATTATGTATGGAAGGAGTAACCAGGGACCTAGGGACACAAGTGAACAGTAGCCTGTTATGTGACACCCACATTGCCAATGTGGCTAGGAAGACTGTCAACATGTGACACCGTATCAGGAAAGGAGTCACATCTACGGCAACAGAGGTCACTGTGCCCCTATACTTTACCCCAATCACACCCATAATCCAGTACAATGCCTCATATGGGATCTACCTTACCTGACACCTGCAGCAGTTAGAAAGACCTCAAAGGTACCTCACCAAGAGGATAAAGTGTCACACATATATGTCATATGCTGCCTGGCTATAGACACCCCAGCTGACTCCAGTCACAGACTGCCCACACAGAGGCATTGCATGCCTGTTGTAGGAGGCCATGCCCAACACAGGAGTAATGGACATGCTCCACCCCAGACAACACATATCCATTGGAGCTGCGAGAGTGAGAGATGTCAACCTCAACAAATAATGAAATAGGATGTGCCGGTGGGACAGATACATAATCCAGAGGCTCCCCACACCCTGGACCAGAATCCCACTCCATGTTAGGCAGAGCCCCTCACTGACACTGTTCAACAGGAATCTTGCCAAGTGGATGGATGATTGTAGAGTTACAGTGGGTGTCTTCACTGTGTCATGTCCAGACAGAGGCACAGCAAAGCAAATCATAAATGGCCATAATATCCACATAGCAAGGGGTCTCAAAAGCCGCACACACTCTGTCTAGGCTAACAAATGCCCAGGGTGGATAGCCTAGTATGAACCTATGAACCTATGTAGATACAACTTGTACAGGACACTAAGGATAATCCCAAGGCTTACACAACTGATGGTAGGAGCCATGTTGGGAATTCACAGATATGCCCTGAATCACACAAATACCACAAACACACACACGTATTGCCAACGTACATCCTGACAGGTGCAGAGCAAACCCCCCCACCCCCACGAATGCAGAATATCTATCCCAGCAGACTGCTGGCCCCCTGACATTGCAGATGCTGAGGTAACAGACAACATCTCCAAAGCAAAACACACAGCAGCAATGGTATGAGATGGTGTCCTGGGCTTAGTGCAACATGGAGTCTAAGATGAATGGAATGCCAAACCACACTACTGCTCAATGTCAGCCTTACCACAGAATATGTACCCAAAGAGCAGTGTACAACAACAGTGGTCCTTCTCAACAAAGGTGTTGCCTGAATGGATACTGAACAGTACTACCCCAGAATCCTTAGAAGCCCAGATTGCACAGCTATGGAAAGGATCAGCATGTACCACAGACATAAGGATGTTGGGGACCTACTGACACCGGACCCAGTGTGGCCTTCTCAAGTGCAGATCCTGCCCCTAACCATGTTTGACTCAATTGAAACAGTCATTAAGGTCATTGATGAGGGCAATGTGCTCCACACAGTGTATCTGGACCTTGCAAAGGCTTCTATACAATACCCTACATGTTCAGTATAGATAGGCTCACCAGCGTAAATATAAACCCACATGTCAGTAGAGGGGTTGCAAACCAGACCAAGGACAGAACAGACATGGTCAGACATGCTTCAGCCATGTCAGACTACAAAACAGATATAACTGGCATCCCACAAGGCTTTGTCCTGGTATCTCCCTCGTCTGGTATATATGTCCCATAGGTACAGGCAAACATGGAAGGACTGTGTCCTAACATGTTTGCAGAGGACTACAAACTGCTCACCACATATGATCCACCAGCTGACACATGCATCCCACAAAAGGGCCACATAGAAACAGACAACTGGTGCCATAGCTATGTCAGCAAGCTAAGTGCAGAAACGTGTATAGTCAACCCCCGTGGATATACAGTAAGTGCCCACCAATTACCACATAGGTGTTAACCCATTATGTAGTTAACATGTAATGAGAGACCTGGGGACACAGGGTGATAGATATCCTGCATTGGACAAACATGTGCTGTAGTGTTTACAGAAACATACCATATACCCACCTAATCATGAAGGCTGTCAGATCTACATGAGGGGAGGTCATTGTGGCTCCGCAGTCATCCTGCATCAGTGGTACAATCGACTACAATAGCCCCTGTGGGATGTACCTCAGCAGACACCTCCATCAACTGTAAAGTCCCCAACAGTACCTCATCAGGAGTATCAAACAGCCTACACAGATGCCATGTGTTGCCTGTGTTGCTGGCATCAATAAACATGATGCACATAGTAGAAACTGAATGGCAGTGAGCTATGCACATGACAGACCTGAACCCCAGCACTGACTTACATAGGACAAGCTGTACTGTGTGATCCATAACACAGAAGCCACTCCCACCCATGAGTGAACCCTCAGCACAGGCTACCCATAGAGTCACTTATCAATCTTCCTCAATAGGAATCCTGATGGGTGGACAGGAGATGGTAGGTTTATCCTGGGTATCACTGTCATGTCACAGGTAAACAGAGGCACAGTATACTAACCATGACATATGTCATGGCAAACTCCTCTTACAATGTGTGTTGTAGGACAAACACACTCTCCAACTTGCATTAGACATGGACTAGGGCACATCGCTAGTGTTTGCAATTGTACACCTATGTTGTGGAATACACTAACAATGTTGGACAAGCCTGGTGTAAGTAGTTCATATCTGAACAGAATGCAACATGGTCAGATGTACACAACTGGCCCCAACCAGGCTGTTGTGCCCACTATCGAAATGTAAAGCGGTGATAGCAGTAAAGCCCAGGATACTGTCCACCACAGTCAAAGTACTACCAGTACACTATACAGTACTACAGTGTTAGGTCAGTGTGAAAGGATGTTGACAACTGTATGCAAAGTATCCCATGCAAACACTGCAGGCACAGTATAATCCTGTTGTGTTCACACACAAAGCAGTTGTACAGCAACTACACAACATGACACACAACCCACAACCATAAACGGGTGATAGTTTGTGAAGTTCACACACATCCACACATGTGGTGGGCTGCAGAGTCCAACATATGGAATGCTCACACTGGGCATGCTCACACACTTTGACAACATGCCATGGGAAGGCTGAACTGGGCATCCTCACACACTTAGTCCAAATCCTGGTTTAGCAGTTGGACACACATATCTGGTATTGTTATGTGTTATGCCAGGAACCAACCACATGACAGCAGTCTGCCCAGTGCACACAGTTAAATCACTGCAGAGACATACGTGATATAGTGGATCCCTCCCATATGCAAACATATTCCACAGATGCAGAAGTTGTTCATACCAACAGGGAATGCTATGGCAATAAAGATATGCAAACAGTCTATCAGCAACAAATAATGTGCATTTCACAATTAAACATAATGGTGTAGAGGTCAACACTAGGCTGTTTGCCCTAGGGAATGACAGCTTAGCCATAGTGTGCTTGGTGTCTGCCTCCCCACAGGATGCACATTCCCCTTTCCAAACACAGATGATGTCAGCACCCTATAAGTACAACAGGAGAAATGAAACTTCTCAGTAATCCGAATAGCGCGCTCTGCTAATGCGTCCATCTCAAATGTCATTATGTAGTTAAGTAGGGGTTTCAAATCCTGCAAGTGCCCAGTGTGTGTGTGAGGGAAATGTGCCTTTTGGCAAATAGGAAAAGACACTACAGGATGCACATTCCCTTTCTAAACACCGATGATGTCAGCACCCTATAAGTACAGCAGGAGAAAAGAAACCTCCCAGTAATGCGAATAGCGCGTTCTGCTAATGTGTCTGTCTCAAGTGTCATAACATAGTTAGGTAGGGGTTTGAATTCTGTGAACGGCAAGTGTGTGTGTTTGTCTGAGGGGGGTTAGTGTGTGTGAGGGAAATGTCCCTTTTGGCAAATAGGATAAGACACTACAAGATGCACATTCCCTGTCTAAACACCGATGATGTCAGCACCCTATAAGTACAGCAGGAGAAAAGAAACCTCCCAGTAATGCGAATAGCGCACTCCGCTAATGCGTCTGTCTCAAATGTCATAACATAAGTAGGTAGGGGTTTGAATCCTGTGAACAGCAAGTGTGTGTGTCTCTCTAAGAGGGGTTAGTGTGTGTGAGGGAAATGTCCCTTTTGGCAACTAGGTGAACAGACTACAGGATGCCCATTCCCTTTTCTAAACACTGATGATGTCAGCACCCTATAGGTACAGCAGGAGAAGAAACCTCCCAGTAATCCGAATAGCGCGCTCTGCTAATGCGTCCGTCCCAAGTGTCATAACATAGTTAGGTAGGGGTATGAGTCCTGTGAACGGCAAGTGTGTGTGTTTGTCTGAGGGGGGTTTGTGTGTGTGAGGGAAATGTCCCTTTTGGCAAATAGGATAAGACACTACAAGATGCACATTCCCTTTCTAAACACCGATGATGTCAGCACCCTATAAGTACAGCAGGAGAAAAGAAACCTCCCTGTAATGCGAATAGCGCGCTCTGCTAATGCATCTGTCTCAAGTGTCATAACATAGTTAGGTAGGGGTTTGAATCCTGTGAACGGCAAGTGTGTGTGTTTGTGTGAGGGGGGGTTAGTGTGTGTGAGAAAAATGTGCCTTTTGGCAAATAGGAAAAGACACTACAGGATGCACATTCCCTTTCTAAACACCGATGATGTCAGCACCCTATAAGTACAGCAGGAGAAAAGAAACCTCCCAGTAATGCGAATAGCGCGCTTTGCTAATGCGTCTGTCTCAAGTGTTATGACATAGTTAGGTAGGGGTTTGAATCCTGTGAACGGCAAGTGTGTGTGTTTGTCTGAGGGGGGTTAGTGTGTGTGACGGAAGTGTCCCTTTTGGCAAATAGGATAAGACACTACAAGATGCACATTCCCTTTCTAAACACCGATGATGTCAGCACCCTATAAGTACAGCAGGAGAAAGCAAACCTCCCCGTAATGCAAATAGCGCGCTCTGCTAATGTGTCTGTCTCAAGTGTCATAACATAGGTAGGTAGGGGTTTGAATCCTGTGAACAGCAAGTGTGTGTGTTTGTCTGTGGGGGGTTAGTGTGTGTGAGGGAAATGTCCCTTTTGGCAACTAGGTGAACAGACTACAGGATGCCCATTCCCTTTTCTAAACACCGATGATGTCAGCACCCTATAGGTACAGCAGGAGAAGGAAACCTCCCAGTAATCCGAATAGTGCGCTCTGCTAATGCGTCCGTCCCAAGTGCCATAACATAGTTAGGTAGGGGTATGAGTCCTGTGAACGGCAAGTGTGTGTGTTTGTCTGAGGGGGGTTTGTGTGTGTGAGGGAAATGTCCCTTTTGGCAAATAGGACAGGACACTACAGGATGCCCATTCCCTTTTCCGAAACACTGATGATGTCAGCACTCCATAAGTATAGCAGGGGAAGAGGAAACCCCCAGTAATGCAAATAGCATGCTCTGCTAATGTGTCCGTCTCAAGTGTCATAACAGTCAGATAGGGGTTTGACTCCTGCAATTGGCAAGTGTGTGTTTTTGGCTGAGGGGGGTTAGTGTGTTTGAGGACAATGTCCCTTTTGGCAACTAGGTGAACAGACTACAGGATGCACATGTCCCTTCTAAACACTGTTCAGCAGACGGCCATGGCTCTGGCACAAGTCGCCTGTTGCTATGATGCCCCTTTGGATGATACTTGTGTCAGCTGGAGAGTTGAGTATGGTGGCCAGTTCGCAGTCATCTGCACAGGTGTACAGCCACAGTCCATCCGTGTTGGCCTGTACCTCCAATAAACATATACCAAACAAGGGGTCCCAGGACTGAGCCTTGTGGGACACAACCTGTAACTGTTATGGGGTCTGGCATGGCTCCAGCAATGCTAACCATGTGGGTTCTGTTCTTGAGCCACTGTGCAATCCAGCTAGTGACATAGGGGCCTATATTTAAGCTGGGGAGCTTCCCTAGAATGCCCAAGTGGGGTATTGTTGCAAAGGCGTTTGCAAGGTCCAGGTAGTCTGTGTGGACCACCTTCCCCTCGGCAATGGCCTTGGAGACTGTATCAAAGAAATCAACCGGGTTACACCCAGTAGTGCTGATGGGCTCCCACTAGCCCTGACCCAGGCATCTGATACTGCATAGATATCGATGTGTTCCATGCCAAGGAGTGTGTCGGGTGCATGCATCTGGAGGTTTAGACATCTGGCGGTGGGTAGCATTGCTCCTAGTGTCTTATCCCTTGTGATACCTATGAAGGTGGGTTTGTCATTTGAGCCCTGCCTAACATAGGCAACATGGGTGTAGCTAGAGCCTATGCCAATATGTGGAAGGCCAGGGGTGACAGGTGCAGGCTGTCCCTAGCAAAGCAGGTAGTTCAACAGAAGATGAATGTGTGAAGGTGTAGTGCCTGTGATTAGTTAGCAGTAGCATATATGACTGCTCACGTGGACACATGCCAGGCAGGTCATATGCACTGTGTCACAGGCAATGTACATGTGAACAGGACCAACAGTGACAATCTGTCAAGTGGGACATGGACATACATATAGTAGGCTATGCAGATGGCAGTAGGAGTCCACAGAAGCTCTATAACTATGCATCACAGGTGTGATCAGTATTCCAGGGTAATTGCAAGCTCACATGCATGCAAACAATGTTACAGTAAACAGGGCTCCATGTAGTCCATTGTACAACAAACAAGCTGTACCAGTTCCAGTAGGTAACACTGCAACTATGCAGGCACTATGCACATGTACATGGAAATACACGGGTCAGATGGCTAGGGTCCAGTCTCAGTGCACACAAGTGTACAGCACATGCATGTACTGTCAGGCTGTACAATAACTGGATAGAAACCCATGTGCACATACCTGCAGTAATACACATGTCAAATAACAGACGGTGAGCCCTCGCTCAGTGGTGCCATACTTAGTAGGATGTATGCTCCTTGGCCTGCCACCACAGTATCCCTGACATATATGGAGACCCCCCTCCTGTGACAGTTAGTTATGTGTCTTGGGGCTGTCTAGCATGGTATGATATGTGCGCATGCAGTGCTAGGGTGCTCCTGTGTGTCCTGTACCAGTCGTGTAGTACTGCACATATATCAACATCCTCAAACATCTGCATTGCAGAGTCTAGTGTGGGCAACATGCCACTTGCAATCTACATGTCCATCATTGTGTATTACTACATTCATTACCCTATCCCCCGTGCTACCTATGTATGTCGCCTTCTGTTTACATCATTACCACCAGTATGCCAACATGTGCAGATGATACACTATGGTACTTACCATGGGTGTAGACAACAGGACATGACAATCACACACTTACTGCATCAGGCATGCTGTGATATACCCACAATTAATTCAGCACACAGTACTGTTAACAACATGATGCTATTACTACACATCTATGTGGTCACCCTGTGCATCAGCAACATGTTAACCTGTACCTGCACAGTTGTTACAGATTGCAGGAGGTGGCACAGTTTCATCATATGCACAGGGTGTGAACTTGGTATGCCTGAGCCAGCCACCCATACCGCCAATTGACATGTATGTGTATGTGTGTTGGTGAGGGACAGCAGTAGAAGGTGGGGCAATGTTGATGCAGTGTGTGTGTATGCGGTAGCCCTAGGTGTTGTCAATTTGCATGTGTGTATGGATGCACACAGTTCCACCTCATGGCTGCCATATACTGGTGTTTGTGGACAGCCACAGACTGTACCTGCCAGGTCAAACAGATCAGTGTCTCTGGCCACGGACACGGTACCTGTGCCTTGCAGGGGTGCTACGGACCGTATCTGGTACCAACCCAGACTGGGTACTGTCATCAGAAGCAGGTGTTCGTTGACTGGACACAGAGCCCTGTCGGGCCTGGCCAGAGCCACGTGCACGTGGTCTCCTGGGGTGGTCAGATGACAGCACAGACCCAGCATTGCTGGGGCTGCTGCTGGCACTATGGGGGCGGCCACGGCCCTGTTGCCATCCGCGCCGACTGCCAGCTGCTGCTGTTGCTGGCATACGGCCACGTCGACGCCTCAACCGCCCACCATCACCCTGGCTCATGGACATGTAGTTGTGGAACTGGTCTAATATGTCCCCACAATGTCTGTCTATGACATTGGTGAAATCACGGATGGCAGCCGCAATGTCACGCATACTGTCAGTCATGGCTGTGCGACATGCTGCCAGCTCCCTCAGACCCTGTCTGGTGTACCGTTCCATACGTGACTGTGCCTGCATGACAGTCCGAAACATAGCTGAGGTTGTAAGACCTCTGTGGGCACGTCTGACAGGGGCAGTACGCCCACGGATGCTCCCACGAGAACCCCTGGACATCTGTCTGTGTGGTACCATCTCTGGGCCATGGCCATGGCTGCTGTGTGGGGAGGCATGTGCCACAGGTACCACATTACCCTGGTCAGTGCCCATTGTATGCTGTCCATCACCTAGGGACAGTGGTGACAAGGGGTGTATTGGCAGGATAACTGTGCGCATTGATGGGGTCGACAGCTGTGTACTGTCAATCGGCTGACCAATGGCGGACCCTGGCATACCACCCTGTGCCATTACACAGATGTCATCATCATCAGTACCCATGGCACCTGACTCAGGTTCCCTGCTATGACACCAGAGCAGCAACAGAACCTGTGGGAAGGAAACAGGAAACACAGTTTACAGTGTCTACACATTACCAGCGATGCACACATGCACAGGTGCACACATGCACAGGTGCACACATGCACACATGCACACATGCACAGGTGCACACATGCACACATGCACACATGCACATGCACATGCACATGCACATGCACACATGCACACGCACATGCACACATGCACACATGCACACGCACAGGTGCACACATGCACACATGCATGCACACATGCACACACACATGCACAGGTGCACACATGCACATGCACACATGCACACATGCACACATGCACATGCGCACATGCACACATGTGCACATGCACACATGCACACACACGCACATGCACACACATACACATGCACACATGCACACATGCACACATGCACACATATACATGCACATGCACACATGCACACATGCACACATGCACACATGCACACATGCACAGGTGCACACATGCACACATGCACATGCACACATGCAGACATGCACACATGCACATGCACACATGCACACATGCACACATGCACACATGCACACATGCACACATGCACACATGCACACATGCACACGCACACATGCACGCGCTCACACATGCACACATGCACACATGCACACATGCACAGGTGCACACATGCACACATGCACATGCACAGGTGCACATGCACACATGCACAGGTGCACACATGCATACATGCACACATGCACACATGCACACAGTTTCACACAATTGTACAGTACTCAGTATGCGTGATATCGACACACAGACACAGACACACCTACATGCATACAAAGAGCACTACTAAGTGTGCCAAATAGTACTATTACTATCAACACTATTACAGGTATTGTAAATAGACACTCACCAGCATGGATAGGCTGCAATGCAGTGATACCAGAGGGTCCTGCAGACATGAGGAAACTAATGTTAGTGGGCACAACTGTTCCAATGTTACTGAGTATGATACAGGTCAGGAGTACAACAGTCGCCTTTCACAGGTCTGCAGCTAATATTGAGGATATCATGCTTGCACATTAAATACTATGGTGGCAGCTACGAACCAAGGACACACCACACACATGCATTAACTACCAGTGTACACAACAGTCAACTATACATATGACATATTACCTGCACGTTCACTGTCCTGCTGCTGTGTGGCTCCAGCCTCCATCATGATGCATGTCTGCTGCTGTTGTTGTTGCTGGTGGACTGGAGCCACTACACTCAGGAGTAGTCCCTCCAGTCTGGTGAGTGGGGGATGTGTAGCCACCCCACCACCTGTGGCGACCTGTTGCCTGTGGATATCTGACGACGCTGACGGACATGTCTGATTAAATCACTGCAGTGATGTCGTACCTGCTCATATGTCCTATTATGCATGCCTATATCATTTACCCGACGGACAAGGTCCTGCCACAGTGCAGCCCTCACCTGCTGATTCTGGCTGGTGCGGGAAAAGAGTATTGCATAGTCCCACACCAGGCTCTGGTGTATCTCCTCATCCTCAGCTGCTGAGTAGGTGGGATGCCTTGGGTAGGCCATGTACCTGAGAAAGAAGATAACCTGGTATCAGCAATATATGTCAGCAGACTTTAGCACACATACTACACATGCTACTCGACTGTTATGATACAACATATCTCACATATGTAGCATCTGTCTGTCTACTGGTGGATACACATGTAGATGGCCAGGTATCAGTGCTCGGCCAGCAACTGTGCAACAGTACCTGCCAGGCTCCATACGACATACTACCAAACACCAGCGGTCAGAACACCAATTCAGGTCAGAAGCACCTCCTCACTCTGGGGGTTTGTATCTAGGTACTGTATGGCCTACATCGGCAAATACTGTGGGCTGACCACACCCTGCTTGCCCTGGATATACATATCCCACCTCCACCACCAGCACAGATGGCTACAGTGCATAACATTACAGATACAGACTTTACACTTTGTAACAGTGATATGGTATCCTTACAGCCCACTGGGCCAGTGGCAGAGACAACCCACAATGCTGACCCCTACACAAATGCTTTCTACAGACATCTCCAAGAATGCATGGATCATGCATTCCCATATATGGCCAAGACACTATCCACAAAGGGACAGCATCCTGTCTGGCGGACCGCAGCCATAGACAGTTTGTATTACAGGAGATGTAAGCTACTGCAAGACAGAGCATCAGTCACTGAAGGGAGGGCATGTCTGAGCAGCACTGGTAAGGATCTATTTCCCATCATACTGACTACATGGGCAATGTTGAGAGAGACGTCAAGTGTGACACTACAGATGACCAGGAGGTCTACCTCAGTTATGTTAGCAACCTGGTCAGGAGCCATCCTCTATGCCCATAGGTAGTACACAACACATATTTCACTGACACCACAGATAGACAACATTTTGGCGGACAGGTTCAGTGCAGGTGTCACCCCGCCCTCTACCCTGTAATAAGGCATAGTTATCCCAGCTGACCCTAACCTCCAAGTCATCACAGATGTCCAGGTGAGAGACACCCACAGGTCAGCAGAATACATGACATGGATGGGACCTGATGGTATCCCCAGTTGCATGCTACATAACCTCTGACAGGAGCTAAACACACATATAGAAGTGCTATGTAACACTACCTTGACTACAGGATATGTACCTGTACACTGGCGCACAGCAGCAGTGGTTCCACTCCATGAAGGAGGCACCTCACCATACCAATACAATACAACACAATACATTACATTATAATACAATACTATACAATATGCTATTGCCCCTGTGTCTACAGCAGCGTACTGTTCTGCTACCCTGACCATTGTGACACATGTGGTGTGATGGTACCTGCTGCCGTCAAACAGTTACACAGGGTGACTCATATGGCATATTACCTATCTGACTAACATTCAGCAGGGGTATGTGTGACATGTACACATGGGGAGTCTCGCTTCTTAACACTGTGTGGTTTGTTGCAGGGTGTGTCCTATCTGTGAGTTGGAACCCGTACCTACACATGTGCACACTATTGCAGTGGCACAGACGACACACAGCAGACATTTAGGTTGTGGATGGTGGGTGGTGTTACTATGGTTGTTGGACATCTGTCATGGGTGTGACCTCCATATGTGCATCTGGGGGTGGTAACCTCTACGTGGGTAGCATATGTGTACTCTGTGGTGTTGTCAGTCACTGTGCATTGGTACTGTGTTTGGGTGCGTTGTCACAGTGTTGTACATGTCACTGTGTCCTTCTCCATATCTGTTGCTGTCATGTGAGGTCCATACCATGGCATCCATTATGTGCTGTGGGGGGTACACCGACCTACATGTCCATACCTGACTCACCATGTCTGCGGACACATACCATGTGCAGCTATTCCAGGGATAGTGTGCCACTGTGACTATCATTGGGGCCACTATTGTACACATGTCTGACCCTGCCCACCCCTGACACATGCAGTGGTGGGTGGACACTCACATATCTGGTGGTTACTGGTGTAGGTGATCTGGAATGTGGTATGTTACTCTGGATTTGACACTGGTGTTCACTCCGTGCCTTTGTCACCAGGCACCTGTTGCAATACATCTGTACACATGTGCCTCACTCAGACTCTATATACATCTCTCTCTCTCTCTCTATACATATATATATATATATATATATATATGTATATAGATATGTCTATATGTATATAGATATATATATATATATATAAATATGTCTGTATACATTTGCACATATATATATATTGATGTACATATTTTGCTGTAGATGTGGAGGGGGGGCAGAGGGGGTGTGAGCGACAGGGGGGGGACAGGCTGTGTTGCAGGTCATCATATACAATCATACCTGTAGGTGGTCAGATCAGTCTGTCTATGTATATGTATCTACATATATCTATATCTGCATGTGTGCATTACATAGATATGTTGCTACAATATTCTATCGACATCTGTCTATGTAGTCCTACATCTCTCTCTCTATGTATGTATACATATATGCATATCATATGTATATATATACATATATATATATATATATACACATACATATGTTGACATACATACATATCCATATGTTAGACAGGTATATCAGCATATTTGTCTACCATACTGTATACACACACTAACATACTGCTAAACATACATAGCTGTGTAACCTAATTTGTACATGGCAGTACAACCTACAATCAAACAACATTGATATGTGCACATAGATGCTCACACATACAAATGTATGTACAGCCTTCACTGATAGTTGCTGTATGTCTCCTGCCCTTTACACATCTTCATATACATATGGATACAGACCAATGACACATATGGAGGGTTCACAGTATGTACACCTTTATAGTATTACTTTACATTACCTGTGTTTATCACAGCTGCTTCTGCTACTGTCTGGCTCTCTGTCCTGCTGCTCCACTTCCCAGTTGTCAGCTTCCAGGTAGCTGTTGCTGAGAAATTCGTTTCCGTCTGCTTAATTGCAGTCTAGTCCTCTCTATCTCTCTCTCTCTCTCTCTCTCTCTCTCTCTCTCTCTCTCTCAGGGTGCAATGAAAGTATTGCATGCGTGGACATGGAGTACAGCATACTTTTGTAGGTATCTGCATATGCCCATGTGATGGCCTCTGCACCAATTGTTAGCCAGCATTTGCTAATTGCATGCAGCCAGTTGTGTACTGATTGCAGTTCTCACTGTGATTTCAGAACTGTGCTATAAAAAGGTGTGTGAGATAGGCGTAGCCCTTTCAGATGTTAAGGGCAGGGACCATGCTGTTATGCTGTGGACAACGTTCTGTGAGTGTAAAGGTTGGTATCTCTCATTTTTTTGGTGTGTTGTGGATTAACATTCCTCCATTCATTTCTCCAGTTTCCTGTACTGACTGTGTATGTACACTAACAACTACAACTACTACTATTGTTAATGTGTGTGTGTGTGTGCTTTCCTTTCACCTTTGCTTGCACTCTGTTGCTAAGGCTTCAATAGTTGCCCTTTACTGTCAGTACTGGAATGCCTGCTAGGTGTCTTGACTGTAGTGTGCTGCTGTAGCTTTCCTATTTTCCATGTACATTCACACCCTGGAATGCTTGCTATATCTGCTAGGGTGTTACAGCATGCAGTGTGGTCTGGCCATGGTGTGGGCCTTGACATCTATTAGGGTATTTCAGTATGCTGCTGAGCAGGCCCCAGAGGCTTTCAGGTTCATCAGTTATGTGCCTCATGGAATGGTACATATCAGTGGGGTACACCCATTGAAATGTCTGGTATGCTGCAGTTGTGACTGTGGGTTAGCATGGGCATATGTATTACTACGGTTTTTCTGCCATGCAAGTGGTGAATACTTTCCAGACGTCATAGTTACCATTGCATGTGTTACACCTTTCTGCCTACTGTTTGTGCATTTCACATGGGGTCTGTGGTACATCCCTGTAAGACATTCACTGTTGCTATGTCTAGGTCCTTAACTATGCAAATATGGTGGTGTTGGACCCGTCATGTGTACAGATATTTGCAGGCTGTCCACATTTCTGCCTCATATTTGGTCAATATCTCATGCACACCTTTAACTGGCAAGGCAGTCTGGGCTGTAGTCAGACTATGGTGACAAACATTCAAGTTCCAGACTGCATACCCTTCCAAACATCCCACAAGGTGTAGACCCTGTTACTTTCTGCACTGTCTGCGTGTGTTGTACCTTTATTTGTAATGTGTCCCTGGTTTTGGGCCTTTGCTCCACATATTTTATTACTTGGTCCGGATGTGTTCCTGTAAGGGGTTGTGGGGTATGGGCAGTGCTTATCCTGCTGTGAGTATGTGTGTGTCTTGCAAGGTGCTATGGTGACATTATTACCTACTAGATTCCCACTAGCATGGCTGTTTCTGTTCACACACTACTATTATTGAAATCCACCATTTTTGTTTGTGATTCTAAATGTCATGCTTTGTGTACTACACATCTATATTCCCTTTACATTCATTCCTACTGTTACATGATATATTTACTTTAGCACAATGATTTTTTATCAGGGTCATGGCTTAGTGGTAAGTTATGCAGACTATAGTTGCCAAGGTCCTGGGTTCGGGACTCACAGTGGGATTTTATTTTTCTTTGGAACTGAGTACAGGGCCTGTCAATCAAAGTGACTAAGGCACTTTTAAGCAGTTGTAACCGGGTTAGCGCTGGTTTGCGCGGAGCTCACGCATGCGCACTGGCGGTTAGCTCCACGCACACAAGCGCACACCCGCTTACAACCGCTTAAACGTGCTTACTCTTGACACCGCGCTTATTTCTTTGAAAGAAAAGAAAACGGGAGACAGGAAAGTGGTGAAAAAGGGGTCACAAAGAGGGTAAGACAGTAGGGAAACAAGCTTGGGATGTGCAGGAGGGATGTAGGTAAGGCCCATAGCTGCCCATTTCTTCAGCAGCAACAGCTGTGCATATGTATGTAATTTGGTGTGACATTTGAAACCTTCCACCCCTGAGAGAGGTGTCAGGACAACAGTAATACCTGTTGTACAGCCAATTGGAATTGATGGGTTCCATGTCCAGTAGACATATGTGCGGAATAGGCAGCTATGTATGGGGTAATTTTTTGTGGGTACAGAGTGCCCTTTTTTTTTTTTTCAGGTGAGAGTGGTATGTCAGGTGAAGGTAGTCGGTACAGCTGGGGAGGTAGGTTGGGTAGGTTAACAGACAAGACAAACAAGACGCATACAGGGGCGGTGTATGACACGTGTGGGGGTTACACAATTGACGGGACGGAGGTTTGGATGTCCAGAGCCCATGAGCCCACAGATGGCAACAGTGGAACTGATATCCCCACCCATAGGCAGTTGCCACTGTTCCTTCACTGCCCAGTACGGGCTGTGCTGGGGGCTGTGTAGGCGGGCAACGGGCATGCCCGTTAGTTGCGCCACCCATGCCTCGAGCTGGTGTAGGGGCTCAAGGACAGAGTCCCGAATCTCCCACGCACCACAGTCCGGACGCTACGGAGGGTGAGTGGTGGATCTCCTCCGCCACACTTGCAGAGGGGGAGCCCCATCCCCTGCAGCGCTTCCACCCGCAGGTGGCACAGGGCCACCGGAGGAGGGTCCGGACTCGCACTAGTGCCAGGTGCACTCGCCAGCTGAGGTGGGAGTGGTGGGTCCGCCGGAACCCGCCTTCCCTGTCGTTCTATGTTTTGCATTATGTCATGACAGTTTGGGTTAGTGACATATAAGTACCATTCACAGTTAGTTGTAACAGCATGCATTAGTATTCCCATTAACCAAACACCCAGTTATTTACACCATTGAACAGCATGCATAACACATGTATAATTTGAACAGTAATACACAGTCCAACAACATGTAGGGTTGATTGATGGCAACAGGCCATCAGGTGTGGATGTATGAACGGGGAGGATGCATCAACAGACATGCAAATATATATGACCCAACAGGACAGATGTCCAGGGGTGGTAATTGTGATTGCACATACCATTTTCACGTGGAATGGGTTATAGATGGTTAGAGGGTGGGGTAAATCAAACATAATATTAACACCTTCGAATACAACTACATATGCTGTACATTTCTAATAGCTACAGTTATATACACACTACTGTTCTAACTACAGTGTCCTATATGTTAACTACTTAACCTTGCAGATGGGACTTTTACTGCAACATAACTCTACATTTTATTGCTGTTCATACACATTCATATCGAACTTTGTGCAGATACATCATCCTGTTACCTGTGCTTTATGTACTTGTAGACAAGTGTGGATGTTTGGTATATCAGACAATCATCCTATCTGCATATTTCAGACTGGGAGCAACATATCCAGATTTTGGTGTACACATTCCACATGCAGCAACACTGTGAACAGATTTTTCTGTTTGGTTCTGAGTCGCACATGCATTTAATTATGTCCTGACTGCAGTATAGTTTATTCAGGGGTTATTACTACTGTAGTGCTGTATTCCTGACACTTTCTCACACTCTCTCACTTGCTTTCATGTTACTATTCAGACTGGTACTTCTAGGCTTTATTGACATGTTTTAACAGTAGTTATTACAGTTCTTTCCAGCAGTCTCACTTCTGTCATGTTTCAGTATTTCCACAAGGATATATTTCACACATGTGATTTCATCCTCTTCTGCAGCTATACTTTACCTGCTGCTGCAGGTTGTGTACTATTTTCTTACAGGCAGGGCAGTTTTATTTCAAAATATGTGTTGGACAGTGTCATGATTAGTTTCAACTTACAGGCTGGGAACTGTTGTAATCAGGCAATACTTGCATACACTTTCACACTGTGACTTGCAGATTTAATTCCTTCCTGGCTACACTGCACTCTTATGCTGACTGTCATACATTTATATATCTTTACAGTTACTAGTAGTGGATTACTGACCTGCCTGGTGGCGCAACCGCACCAGCCTATCGGCATAGGCTCTGCAGTTCGCAGAACGGACACCTGCAGCTGTAATATAAATGAAGTAATATTGGAATACACATCTCCATGATTTCAGGTAGTTTAACTTTCTACATACATAATTAATTGATACTTACTCAGTGGTGGGGCGTTGGGTGATTGCCGGGCCTCCTGGATCCAAAGGTTCAGTTGGTCCTGCTTACGTCTCTTCAGGTCCGCATGGTGGTGACGGACCTGCTCACCTGTCCTAGGAATTCCTGTGGCACTGGTGAGTTCATGAGCCAACTGGTCCCACGCCTCAGCCTTGTATGCTCCCCAGAGGACCTGGCCCTGCATGAGTTGGGCCTCATGGTTGTGGACTAGGAGCCAGGCCATGTACCTGGACTCCTCAACACCCCACCTTTGCTCGAAGCTACCCTCACCTACACCTGACATTCTGCCTGCAGGTCTGTTCTACAATCGTTTATGCTGTGTATTCCCGCCTATGGGGCTTATATATTCCGTTTTTCACGCACATATCTGTGATTGGCCAATTTGGAATTGTATCAACTTCAGTAAACCTGCATTGTCATGCTGCAGTTTGTATTCATTCCTATATATAAGCTATTATTGCATTTCTAGGTACTGCTGTCATGGCTCAGTGGTTCTGTGCCTTGACTATGGTGTATAGTATTCTGGGTTCGAACCTGACCACTGCTTTTTATTTTTCATGAATGTCTAGACATGCTGTGGGGTGTCTCTGTGTGAAGGCAGTTTTGATACGGCTTGCTCAACGTTGCCCGTCGGTTAGCTTGTTTGCACGGTGCGCAGCTCCGCGCAAACGGGGTACGCTGGTTTAAGCCTCATTTGGCGATTGGCACGCATATGCCGCTTAGCTCAATTAGGGGCACATATATTTAGCGTGGTAAACCACTGCTCGTCTACAGGCACTCATTTTGCACCAGTTAAACCAATGCTTATCTACGGGCACATACCCTCACTCTGTTGAACTGTAGCTCAGCCATGGGCACATTTGGCAGGTTATATTCATTTCTTCGCTCACATTTATTCAATATAAATGGGCTATTACATTGCATTTTACATATATTCTGGTTTTATGTGTTCTATGTGTCAGGGACTTGTTTCCTGCTTATTTTGCAAAAAAAAATTTGTGTTGTGGGGGCTCGAACCATGAATGCCTGCTCTGCAGCCAGCATCTCTACCGCTTCGCTATTGCTTTCTGGCTTATTTTGCATATTTAGTTCTTATATGCTTTCCCATTGACTGCTACCTGTAGCTGCGCTACGGGCACGCCCGTGCAAACGAGCGCACTCACGGTTAAACATCTTTACAATTTAAAAAAAAAAGGACATGTTAATTTAGATTGTTTTATGTTTGATAGTCTGTAGGGGCATGTGTTGTGTTGTGTTTATTCACATTTCCGTGGACTCTGTTGTGGGTGTCTGCTTTGGGCACTTTTACACTTCTGGGGGTGTGTCCGCTTGCAGGGCTCTGCCTACGGTCACGCCCCCTACTGTCTTACACGGACCGTGTTCGGCTTAGGTGTGATTCAGCATGCTCTCATGAATATGCAGAGCATGCTGACATCACTCAGTTTAACTGCAGCCTCCGTGTAAGAGTTATAACTCTTACACGGAGGCTTCGTGAATCCTGGGGATTGTTTTATGGATGTCAAATCAAATAATACTATTATATTTAATTTTTTGTCATAACAGTATTATTTGATACTATTAAATATAATACAGATATATTAGAACTACTATCTAATGAATCATTTTATTTAAAGATTTCAAATGTAAAAGTTGACAATATGATTAATATTAAAGGAAAGTTTTACTTGAACTATCTACTGTCCTTGGATCCTTACGTTTCTACTGTGTGGATTACAATTTACTTTCTGGATTCAAGAATTGGTTGGATATTGTGGACTGTGTCCTAAATAAAACATGCCTGGATGTGTTCACATTAATGCAATCAACCTTAATGCTGTGTATATGCGACATATATGTGACCCTGCAGACTTGCAAGCATGTATGTGTTTTGCCATATATATCTATATGTCACTGTACAGCTGTGTAGCATCCTGCCATGTATTGCCTGTGTTGCACATGTGTAACACATGGGACAATAGCTTCACTGTTGGTATTTGCAGGGTTGGATATCAACTATAGCATGTATGGTCATAGTGATCTAGTAGGCTATATGCCCTGGGCCATTTATGAGCCTAGGCAGACAGGTTTCCTAGCTGTAGGCAACAGACAGGTAAGTTTCAGTAGCCAGTTCAAGCAGTGCCACAGAACTGATACACATGGTTACTGATATATTTGGCATGCGGTCATCACACCATGTCACAGAGAGGGGTGATGTGCAGCTTTGCTGGAATGGGTTGCATTGTATGGAAAGAGTATGTTAAGTGTAGGACAGGGCTCTGTCAGGCATGTTGTGATCCTTGTACTAGAAAGGTGGATGTCCATGATGTATGTGTTTATTTGGGATCAGGATGTGTTAAGTGTAGCATGTCCAACACCTCTGGGTTGGACATGGCTTTATTCAGGGTAGGCTGCATGCTACATAGTGCAGGTAAGGATTGTGAAGGGCAGTGTAGGCCATCTACACATGGGCAATAACCCTTAAAGGAAATATGTGATCTATTATGGGTCACATGGGTGTTGAGTATGGCTGAGCAGTTACCTCTATATTTCTGGATGGCACCCTGTCATGATTAGGGGTGCCACATATGACTACCTGTCTTTTGTGGTGATGTAACTATCAAAGGGAAGTACTGTCCAGCTGCATCCCATACACACAGTTGCCATTATGTTGACCGCTGCCTAGGTGGTAGTTAATGGGTACAGGGTTTGTAACATAGGGGATGACAATGCAATACTTAGCTGTCAGATTTTAGCCATACATCACACACCACACATCTGACACACTAAGGCCCTTCTGTATGTTGAATGCAGCACACAATGAGTCAACTATTGCTCCTAGCTCATAGTTATTTGCAAACATCAAAAGGCTGATGCCTTCTGTGTTAGTCTATGTGGCATAGATAACAAAGAGGGGGAGTACCAGGAATGACCCCTGTATTACTGTGGCTGGCACTGGTTTGATGTGCGTGTATTCATCAGACACCTTCTGTAGTGTAGGTTCTGCCAGCAATCCAGTTGCCAACCTCTCCTGTGACATAGGAATATACACCTAGTTTACTGAGTGTAGCTGGAACACAGTATGGGTGATGGTGTCCTACGAACTGGCAAGGTCATGATATGCAGTGTGAATCAACCCTACTGTCATCTACATCTGTACCGAGTACATCAATTACGTTGACCACGGTTCATGGCTGTACAGACCAGACTCAGCAGGGTAGTTGTGCACTATGTCCCATTATCAATGGTGTCTCCCCCTTTGTGGGATGTGATAACTGCTGCTGTGCGCCATTCAGTGTGTACACAGCCTGACATGGAGCTATGATTGAACATGATGTGTATGTGGATAGCTAAATGTTCTTACATTTGTGTAGGATACACCCTGGGATGCTGACAGGTCCCATGAAAGCTGTATGTATGGCTTTAGAGAGTACAGCTTGTACATGCATAGTCGTTAGTACAGGGGCCCTGTAGTGTACATGGATATATTACTAAGTGTACCTGTTGGGGGAGGGGGGGAGGTGGGAATGGGTTTAGGTTCTCCGAGACCCTATCTGGATGGACGAGTGCTATTTCTGTAGGTGCAGTACTGTGTAGCACGGCAGGTCTTGTCGATGCTATTACGATTAATGACACAGCTATAGAATACTCTGTACTTGGCCTCATAATATGTGGCTGATTAGTTTCACAGCAGCTTTGCGTGGTTTTATATGGTGTATCTGCATCTTACTAAGGCTGACCAGGGATCACCTTCACTCATGTGTGTTTACTCCTGCAACAGGTACTACCTTCTGTGGTACAGTTTAAAGAATGGTACCACCAGTTTGCCTACTTGCATGTGTTGGGTTGAATCCTGGTTCTGTTT
This sequence comes from Protopterus annectens, assembly GCF_019279795.1. Taxonomy (NCBI): domain Eukaryota; kingdom Metazoa; phylum Chordata; order Ceratodontiformes; family Protopteridae; genus Protopterus; species Protopterus annectens. Next base: position 761,832,864 of record NC_056729.1, on the reverse strand, counting down.
CAATGGCACAATCACTGCACATATGTGACTGCTTAAGGTTCATTTGTGTAGGATTTAGCATTTGCACATGCATTGTCCATCTGCATGGGTGCCATGGCACTCACCACCCTGCTCTTAGGAAACATAACACTGGCATTGGAGACTATGTGTAGCATTCTGTTAGCCCTGTTTGTGTGACTACTGTAATCCAGGTCAGTGGGGTCGATAGAATCCAACATGCATTGAGCGCAGGTGTTGGTACATGAGGAGTCTTCCCAGTTCATACTGGAATAGTTGAGAGTAGCCATTATTATGGCTCTGTCTCAGACCTTATCTTCCCCATTACAGCACATTATGAAAGTTGGGAAGTCCGCAGCCTGGTGGGTGATCTGCCTCAAGGTGCATTTTGAATTCCACTTTGGCATAAAGGTAGTTGCTCAGCATAATGCATCTGATGTTATGCAAGTGCAATTAGCATGGGGGTGTACATATCCTTCAGGAATATAGACACACCTGCGGCCCGTGTGTTCCAATAAAGGATAATGGGCAAGAGGTGAGGTATGTGTTATAACATGGTCATGCAGGTGTGCTCTCCAGAGCATTGAAACATGTCTCAGCCACTGCACAGATATGTTCTCCATGTTAGGGATTGACATATGTGTGTCCGTATAGTGTTTCTGACATGTATCATTGTGTAGTGAGACCTGCAGTTTATTGCTTGGCTGTCCCTGTAACAGCAGTGGACCCACATCTGAACCATGCATGAGGAAGGCACTATAGGGGATGCATGAGCCCTAGGCAGTATCCAGATTCCCAGGGGTGACAGGTGCAGGCCCTGTCTAGCAAAGCATCATGGTTTGTCAACCATGTTATCCCAGGATGACAGATACTGGATACCCTGTGACATGCACCACTACACTAGACAATTGTGGAATATAATCCTTTTGTCCCTGTACTGCATTATTATTATGGCCAATGGCAGAATGCTACCCAGGCCTTGGGACATACCTGCATGGGCTACAAGACCTGACAGTTCCTACATGTGTTTCCATGCAGTCCAGGCTACTGCATCACTGGTCCTGCACAACAACATGGAATATGCCAGAGCCATGTGTATAGTTCAAAAGGTGGTCTGAGTGTATGAGTATGTGGCTAATTATGGCAGACAGGCAGCTGACAGTATGTATGCCCTTGTATAGGTCGGTGTGTAACATAGTGCTAGACTTTGCATTCACAGATGAGTACTGTTGGGCATGTTTCCAGTCATGTGTTCAGAGGTGTGGCACAATTATGGAAACTATGTCATACAGTTTGTGTATTTCGGTGTCTGTCTCTTCCTGCTTGGGGGGGTCACTTGTTTGGCCAGATACTTAGATGCTTCTGTGAATGTGTGTGATTTCCAGTAGTGTGGGTGGGTGTCCTTACTGTGTTCTGGTAAGGGTATGTGTTGGTTGTGTTGATGAGCTACATGTTTTAACCTATACCTCATGACTGTCCAGGCCAGTCATGGCTGTAGACTGGACTGCCTTCCAGCTTACCCCTGTAGCTGCATCCCAGACAATGTGTGGGGCTTGGTGTTAGGTGGGTCTGGCAGTGTACATGGCATAGAGATTACATTCCCCCAGGATGGCCACATACACAAAGCTGACATTAGGAAACACCAGTAGCTGACTAGTGGACATGCCTGTATGAGCAGTCAGTACAACAAGTACCAAGAACTGTATTTGGTTTATGTATTGCCTATGAAGATGTTTTAGACAGTGATGCTCACATGTAAATATTTGTGTTATGGACATGACAACACTGGCTATTACGGAAACATTGTAGCTACCTTTAGCAGCAATCCTCCTCTGAGAAGCACATCACATCCTGTTAGTTGATTACAGATGATGCAAGTGTCTACAGGTCTGTTTCCTTCTCTGGGTATATCCTCACATATCCACCAGGACCATGAACTCTGTTGGGCACAGACACCCACCCTCCAAACAGAGTCATGTATCAATAGGCTCTGATGCCACTATCAACATGATCAGGATATAATCATATAGTGTGAGCCATCACCTATGATGAGCTATTACACATGGGCAGCTGTCTCCTACATCTTACACTCCTACTGGAGTTAAAAATGATATGCAACCTGTATCATTACCAGTGCTGTGCACTACCTTACATGCAGTATGTGCAGGCAGCTGTTAGATTAGCAATGAGAGGTTGGGCTACACAAACCTGGTAGTTCAACCAGTGTGTCTGTACTCTCAATATCCACTCTATGTAGGTGTGCACATAGCCATTTGGCCCAGCACAGTAACAAGGGTCACTACACATTTGCATAACATGTACATATGCACAGCTGTTATTGCTTGCAAATGATAGTAGAGAGGTGGATATTGCATGTGTTATGTGCATGGATAGTTACCTGGCTCTTCCAATTATCTTTGCTATCATGCTACTAACCTGTCAGATGAATACTAATGCTATGTATCCTGTCATTGAGTATTGTAATTGCCAATAGATACAACTACTGTTTGCATAACATAACAGAACTGCTATGTAGACTTGAATACAGATCTGCCTAGAATACTGTACATTACACAGTTATTGGCACAATATCCCACAATGCACACCATATTTGCATGGTAAACCCACCTTTAACATGTTCATCTTACTTATACACCCATACATATGTCGACTGTTACAATATATCGACATATACTATCCCCTGTTATAGCACATACTTGTTGGACCAATCCAGACACTGACAGTGGCTGGAAGCGAATTGGTGGGTTCCAAGCCCATATCATCCCTTGTGGTGTATATGGAGTGTGCCGTGTGACCTACAGCAGTACACACATAGAATACTACAAGCATTATTACTGTTCAATACTACATCACTACAAGATAGCTATTTCCACTATATGCATTGATTACACTGTAATTCTTACAGTACAGATACTACATACACAGACATACTACATGTTATACATATCGTCTTAATAATCAGAGGTTTTATTAACTAGTGTAATACTCATTTTTGGTTCATCTTTCAGTGTTTTGTACTGTCCTACAGGTAGATACAGATGGTTTGAATGTGTGACAAGGCAACCTTTTATAGTAACAGATCAGTAACATGTGATATCTCGATAACCAATTGGTGTTCCTAAGTAGCTAATTACATACACATCAGCTGCGCTGCTACTGCCTTAGCCAATACCATGGCTACAGTGGAGTATAACTGAGTACTCCACTTGGGCATTGTCCCTTTGCCTTACTTGTGAGGAAGACAGCGTGGAAGCTTTGTGTGGAGTCTATTGCAACAGCTGTATGGAGACGAACAGTAATATATTGTGTGTAATGCCTAGAGGAGTTGGTCTAAATGTGGGTACTGCTGTTATATTTCTGAACATTGCTACATGTGCAGGGTTTGTCTGTACCTAATACTTCTGCATATGTTTCAGTCTGGCCAGGTTGTTTGACCAGCTCAAAGCTGCATAGCTATACATATAATGTTAGGAGGTTTACAGTGTGCTTACCAGACATATTAAGTTTGGTGTTACTGTGTATCATACTGTGCTAATAATCAGTACTCGGTAAAACTTCCTGGTGTACGAACTTTCAACCCTCTGAAACGGGATTAGTTCATACAAACCATGTTACATCAGCAGCTGTTCAATTGTATAAAGGCAACTATTTCACATAGGGCCATGCTAGTGTGTCTGTGTCCAGGTATGTTAAGGTTTCAGCAGATGTTGTTCAGTAGTTGCATAACTGGTTATGGTATGACAGTATGTATTGATGTAATTATTTCGGTTGTGGGGTAGATGTTGGTGGGTGTACATAGCACATGCAGGTGTGTAGGAACCCCTTTTATACAATGTCTATATGTGTGTGGGTGTTCTTTCCCTATGTGAACACCTATCCCTTAGTGGACTAATACTATGGTAATTGCAGGCTGATTCATTAAGGCAATATTAAATTCTTCCTGTATAGCATGCAGGTACTGTTAGTCCTTGAATCCTTTTGGCAATACATCAGAATGCAATAAAGATTTGCAAAATGAAAGCTGTCTGTGTAATTCTGTCATGGATATTTGCAGTCATTGCAGTTGTGTTGGTGACTGTATCCATAGAGCATATTTGTAATAGCGTATTGGCATATACTCTTCATATGTTCATAGGTTCATAGGTTCATAGGTAAGTACTGGGCTATCTACCCGAGGGAATTTATAAGCCTAGCCAGAGTGTGTCGGCTTTCGCCACCCCATTGATTAATTAACTGAGCCTCTGTCAAGCAGAGCCAATGAAGTGATCCCAGGTGTGTATTTTCTCTTACCCATCCACTCGTCAAGGCTTCTCTTGAAGAGTGTTAGTGAGGGGCTCTGCCTAATGTAGTTAGGAATTTTGTTCCAAAGCAGGGGGAGTCTCTGTGACAGGAATCTATCCCTCCAGCATGTTCTATTTATTGTTGTGGCGAGGTTTAGCTCACTAGAGCGCATGGCTCGCAGTGACTTGGATTTCTTTACGTGGAGCATGTCCATCAATTCTGAGCTGGGCATGACTTTGTAAGTCAGGCAGAGATCACCTCTGAGTAAGTGATATGTCACTGAGTACAGCCGGAGTTTTTTCAGTCGCGCTGCATAGGACTTATGTTTGTGGCCAGTAATCCTCTTGGTGAGGTGCTTTTGTGGTTTTTCCAGCTGTTGGAAGTGTCTTGTGAGGTACATCCCAAATGGGGCATTGTACTCTATGATGGGTCTGATGAGTGACGAGTAGAGGGGCACTATAACCTCTTTATTTCTAGATGTGAACCCCTTAGTAATTAGATGGGCCACATAGAAGGATTTCCTAACTACTTTGGCAATATGATTGTCAAAGGAGAGATTACTATCTACCTGGGTCCCAAGATCTCTTATTACCTCTTCTGTATTAAGGGGGCTGCCGCCTATGTGGTAATTCATGGGTGTTTTGTTTTTCCCATACGGGATGACTATGCATATTTTGGCATTTAGCTTGAGGCCACGACTTTGACACCAGGTGTCTGTCTCAGTAAGGCCTTTTTGAAGGATGTCCATGTCAGCCGGAGAGTAAATTATGGCTCCCAGTTTGCAGTCATCAGTGAACTTGGTTATCCATAGTCCTCCTGTGTTTGCCTGTACTTCTGAGAAATATATGCCAAACAGTAGGGGTCCCAGAACCGAGCCTTGTGGGACTCCACTTGTGACTGGGTTAGAGTCGGACCTAGAGTCTGCTATACTTACCGTGTGGGTTCTGTCTGTAAGCCAGTTGGGAACCCATCTTGTGACATAGGGGTTTATGTTCAGGCTGGTGAGTTTTTCTATAATACCTGAGTGAGGAATGGTATCAAACACCTTAGCAAGATTAAGGTAGGCTGTGTGAACCACCTTTCCCTCGTCTATGGCCTTGGTGACTGTCTCAAAGAAGTCAATCAGGTTTAGTAGGCATGATCTGCCCTTAACAAAGCCGAACTGGGTCAGGTCAAGTGTTTGGAGGTTCCCTTTGTCTTTGTTAATGAGTTCCATGATGATGCGTTCCATAGCCTTGCAGACCAGGCTAGTCAGGCTTATGGGGCAATAGTCACCAGGGTCAGTTGTGGCCCCTCCTTTGTGAAGCAGAATAACCGTTGCTGTGGGCCATTCTATGGGCATGTAGCCTGTGGAGAGGCTGAGGTTGAACAGCGTGTTCAGGTGGGGGGTTAGTTTGTTCTGTAGTTCGTGCAAGACGCAGCCTGGGACACCATCTGGCCCCATTGATGCTGTGTTTTTGGCTTTTGAAAGGGCTGTTTTCACCTGTGCTTCTGTGATTTCTGGGACACTACACTTTTCCGATATTGTTGTGGGCCCTTTTGAAGGTGAGAGGGAGGTGAAGTTTACACTAAATCTATCTGCCAGGATGTTGGCAATATCAGTAGGTTCAGTATATTTTGTGTTATTTTGCACTAGCTCAGAGCATATCTGCGAGTTGCCACTTAGATTCTTGACATAGCTAAAGAAGGCTTTGTGGTTATCTTTCGAATCCTTGGCTATTTTTCTTTCAAAGTTAGCCTTGGATGATTTTATGAGGGACCTTAGTTTCTTACTGATACTGATCAGGGATGTCTTTCCTTGGGATTTGCTTTTTTTCTGAACTAGTTTCCTCCTTTTGTTGTATGACCTGTTTATGGCAGGGGTCCACCAGACTGGTTTCCTTCTCTTAGGGGAGTGAGTCTTGGTTTTGCTAGGGATGGCATGATCCATGCATCCTTGTAGGTGCTCATAGAGTGCAATTGTAAAGGATTCTGCATCTTGGGCAGTGTTATCCTTTAGCATGGGGGCTATGTTATGTTCATATTGTTTGGGGGGGGTGGAATGTGTGATTGCTATGGTCCATATTATTATACTCAGATATGACCACTTTGGATGCTGTCTACAGACACATGTATATATATGTATATGTGTACATATATATATATATATATATATATATATATATATATATATATATATATATGTATATAGATATATACATTATTGCATACGTTTATCTGTACCTCCATAGATGTGTAGATGTTTTTAACCTATCTATATATCTACATATATATGCAACAAAATGAAGGAAAAAAAAGGACCACACCGGATACTCAAACAGTTCCAATAAGCGCTTTCGTTTACTAAAATGAGCAAACTTCTTCAGACAATTTTAAGACACACAAGTACACTTAAATACAATACTTATCATGACATAATTTCCTTTAGAAAAACATCACTTCCTTTAGAAAAACATAATTTCCTTTAGAAAAACATCATTTCCTTTGGAAAAACACAGCCTTATTTTAAAGTGCCAAACTCCTATAAAAAACAAACCATATATCAAAAAATAAATAATAAAAATCCTTACAAATACTTCCAAAAATTACATGTAATAATACATTTGTATAATTTAATAAATATACGGTAAAAAGTTTTAAAAATATATAAACATAAATCTATCTAACTAACGCTTTTAATTTCAAGATGCTCTTAATAGAAACAAAGTCATTTAAACCAGGCGGAACTAAGGCATTTAATTTCAACTGCCAAATCAGTTCCTTCTCCTCTAATTTCAAATCCATTGGTCCACCCCTAAAATTATCTGGAATTTTTTCAGTAACTAAGAATTTGAATTCATGTTTGGGACACAAATTGATATGCCTTGCAAGTGCATTATTCAAATTCTTTTTGTCAATGGCATACAAGTGCTCATTAATTCTATTCTTGAGGGGTCTTTCAGTTTTGCCCACGTAAAAAACAGGGCAATTTTTACATGAGCTCAAGTAAACCACCCCTCTGGTGTTACAGTTGAATTTATCATTGATGTGATATTTTTTGCCATTTATTGTAAAAAAAGGTTACCACATCTATATATTTGCACCAACGGCAGGCCTCACATTTAAACATCTCACAATGTGGGGGATGACATTTTAAAGTACTATTTTCCAAAAGTGTTTTTAAATTCCTGCCTTTCCTAAATACTACAAAGGGAGCCTCTCCTACATGTTGTCTAGTCAAACTATCATCTAATAAGAAGGACCAATTTTTGAAAATAATTGATCTCAAAAAGGGAGCATCTATAGAAAATGTAGTTATAAAGCTCAACCTTGCTAAATCAACATCTGAGGACCCAGATGGTTGTTTGGGGACAAGATCCCTATGGTCCCAGTCAATTTCTGATGTATTACAAGTAACATTCAAATTGTCCAACGAATTATCCGGACTACAAGAGCCCAAATTAGTGAAGATATTACTATCCCTGACACTCAATAATGGTTTAAAAATACCGCAGAGGAGACTTCATCTATGAGGTCATCCACTAAATTGATGGGGTAGCCACATTTACTGAACATTTCCTTCAATAACCTGCATTCATCTAAAAATTATTCTCTAAGGTCACCATTCTTGCAGCCCGTACCAGTTGACCCTTAACAACTCCCCTTTTCTGGTGGAAAGGGTGGCAACTGGAAAAATGAAGGAATGCGTTCGAGTATGTTGATTTTCTAAAAATTTTAGAAATAACCTCGTCCAATGAAGGACGTTTAATCAATTCAACATCAAGGAAGCAAATTAGTTCAGTACTGAATTCCCATGTGAATTCAAGGACATTTGTGTATTTAGAAATATGTTCAACAAATGCTGCAGCAGAATTCCTACTACCTCTCCAAAGGATAAAAATATCATCTAAATAACGGGTGTACCATACAACTTTTTCTTGGAAGATATGATCCCTAAATAGGAATTGTTTTTTCCCAGTGGGCCATCACTGTATTGGCAAAGGTACCACCACATGGAGACCCCATGGCTACACCAGTTTTCTGTAATTAAAATTCTCTGTTGAACAAAAAATAATTATTGCTCAAAACTAATTCCAACAAATAAATAATTAAATCTATAGAAGCACCATCCAGATGTTGTTCTAACAAAAAATCCCTGACCCATTCACAACCAAGCTCCTGAGGAATGCTAGTGTACAAATCACGGACATCAATTGTTAAAAAATTCAAGTTCCTAGAAAAAGGAAAATTTTTCATGGCACCTAAAAATGCCCACAAATCCTTGCATATCTGGATTTCATTTCTTAAAGCTTCCTTAAGTTTGACATGCACAAATTTAGCACATCCATATGTTATAGACTGCCTTCCATCAATGATGGGACGGAAGGGAGGTTTTTCCAAATTTTTGTGGATTTTAGGTAAGCCAAATAAGGTAGGGGTGATTGGGTGGGGGATTCAGAGAAAGTTCAACAAATCAACATCAAAGCGCTCCTCAATAAACAAATCATTAATGAAGCCTTTAATTTTTTGATATGCTCCATTCATTTCATTGAGAGAAACCTTTACATAAGCCTTATTGGTCAACAGAGAACTCATGTTATAATTATAATCTTCGTTGTCCATAAACACCAACCCACCCCCCTTATCCGGTTTAATAATGCAGATGTCAGCAAATCTTAAATCATCCAAAGCATCCTTCTCGGGTTGGGTTAAATTACACAATCTTTCATTAATGGCTCCCCTAGTAGTCAAAAGTGCTCTAAAATCATTCTCACAAATTCTTTCGAATAATAAAATGGAAGGGTGTAAGGGTGGGTTGAAGATACTTGCAATTCTGAACTCTTTAGTGAGACTGGAATTGTTCTCAAATACCACGTTTAAATTCAGTTTCCTAGTATATGTTTTAAGGTCAATAAGTGTTCTTGCTATGTCACTTCTAATTGAAGGGACAAAAGTTGAACCTTTGGCTAAGACCTCTATTAATAAAGGGGCAGGAACAAAGGTTGAATAATTGAAAATTCTAAAATCTTGTGTACTGTTAAATAAAATCTGAACTGGCCACTGTTGTGTAATAATAGGACGAGGGGAAAGAACTATCTCCTCCTCCTGTTCTGTGTTTTCTTCTTCCTCTGGTGTTGTTGCTGTGGACGATTTGATTGTCCCCCCGTATTGTTTTCCTGTGTCCCTGAAAACCCTGATTCTGATGTGAACCATTAGTATTAGTGTTGTTTTGATTGTTTGCATTATTAGTGATGTGCTTGTTAGCAAGCCTCTCACTCCTCCTGACCGGGGACTCTTCCTCTAAGAAACTATCATTCATTTGTATCCAATTATTATTGTCCACAGCAATAAAATTATCACCAGAACCACCTAGTTCATTATTAGAACCAAAGTTCACATTCACATTTACACTGGAAGAAGGTACCCCTCTCATAAGCCAGAGAGTCCCTATTAAGTTTCTTGATTTTATTTTCTTTAATTTTAAACAAAATGTTATCAATACTAGTGAAAATATGTAAAAAATCAAATTTGTAGCATAAAAAGTCATTGTCAGATCGGATACTAGAATCAAATAACGCCAATTCACTTTTCAAATTATCCATCTGTGCGCAATAGTCTTTTATTAAAAGTTCCATAAACTCAACCCCTTGTCGATCAAACAAACTTAAAAGTTCCTTGTGAAAGGGTGAGTTTGAAACTAACCCAGTAGGAAACTGCCATTGTCTAAGTCCCTTTGGGACTTGTTGCCTCTTAATGTGAGGCCTGCCGTTGGTGCAAATATATAGATGTGGTAACCTTTTTTACAATAAATGGCAAAAAATATCACATCAATGATAAATTCAATTGTAACACCAGAGGGGTGGTTTACTTGAGCTCATGTAAAAATTGCCCCATTTTTTACGTGGGCAAAACTGAAAGACCCCTCAAGAATAGAATTTATGAGCACTTGTATGCCATTGACAAAAAGAATTTGAACAATGCACTTGCAAGGCATATCAATTTGTGTCCCAAACATGAATTCAAGTTCTTAGTTATTGAAAAAATTCCGGATAATTTTAGGGGTGGACCAATGGATTTGAAATTAGAGGAGAAGGAACTGATTTGGCAGTTGAAATTAAATGCCTTAGTTCCGCCAGGTTTAAATGACTTTGTTTCTTTTAAGAGCATCTTGAAATTAAAAGCGTTAGTTAGATAGATTTATGTTTATATATTTTTAATGCTTTTTACTGTATATTTATTAAATTATACAAATGTATTATGACGTTTAATTTTTGGAAGTATTTGTAAGGATTTTTATTATTTATTTTTTGATATATGGTTTGTTTTTTATAGGAGTTTGGCACTTTAAAATGAGGCTGTGTTTTTCCAAAGGAAATGATGTTTTTCTAAAGGAAATGATGTTTTTCTAAAGGAAGTGATGTTTTTCTAAAGGAAATGATGTCATGATAAGTATTGTATTTAAGTGTACTTGTGTGTCTTAAAATTGTCTGAAGAAGTTTGCTCATTTTAGTAAATGAAAGCACTTATTGGAACTGCTTTGAGTGTCCGGTGTGGTCCTTTTTTTTTCCTTCATTTTGTTGCAGTTTGTTCGTTTTCTCTGAGTTTACATATATATGCAGACCTGTATATATTGACATGTCTCTATGTATCTCTCTCTCTCTATATATATCTGTATATCTATATATCTATATATGAGCATACACCTTTAACTGGGTACATGGCGGGTTGTTCTATTTCAACACATTCCTCCCTTTTGTGTTTTAACCTGCCTGCATACACAACTGGGATAGGTACATCCCAGGTAGCTTGGTGTTAGGTTACTCTGAGGATGTAGTACATGGTTGCGGGTTCTACTCCTGGAAGGTGCTATTATTTTACCTCTCAGAGTAGGCACTGGTAGGGAAAGTGTGAATAACGCACATTTACATGGTTGTGAGCAGGTTTGCCCATGGTCTGCGTGACGTTAAGCAAAGGTCAAATGTGTGAAGCGCTTCTCCGTTTACATGTGGAAACCCACTTACAACTGCTTAAGAGTGCTTTAATCCACCTGCATCCAAAAGCCCTTATTCTGGCCCTCAAAATAACCTAACAGCCCTTGAACCCGGGATCATGAACACCACAGTCACTGACTTTACCACTAAGACATCTGAGATATGCACAAATGTTATGGTGTTTAGAATATACATTGTACTACAGACATTCCTCACTACTGAATACAAATGTGACAGTCAGTTGGTGTACATATGTCTGATACATGTTATTGTTCATATGTTTGTGAAAGTAGGTGTTGCAATGTGACGTGACAGGGTGTATTATGAATGAGTAAGGTTCTTGCTTTGTGTCCTTTTATATTGTCCCCATACTCCATGTATGCCCCTCCAGTTCACTTATTGGACATCTGACTCAGGCCCTCCTTGATGCATGATTGCATTACCTATCATTCCTCCTCCACCCCAATCTTCACATACACAACACCACCCCTTCTATGGTGAATTATGTTAAAAGTAATTGTTATACTACCAAGCTGCATGTGTTTTGTGTTCACTCCAATTCCTTTGGAGTGCTTCTGTGTCACGAAGTGTGTTCACAGATGCTTATATATATGGCTATTGATGTAACTGTATAATATATATATATATATATATATATATATATATATATATATATATATATATATATATATTTTTTTTTCATATTAGTTTGTATCAATAATACATCTGTAGACTGGAATGTGTTGGTACACAAACTACAGTACATTACAATGTACTGTACATATGTACACAAAGCCACTGTCCCATTTGTGATCATTACAGTGAAATGCATATGGTATAAGGTGTAGTCTCAAGAGCATGACGCATGTGTACTCCTTGGATGGTGTAGTGGTACGTCTCCTGACTATAGTGTGCATGGTCCAGGGTTCTACACCTGAGATGCTTTACGAATATTTTTTACAGCAGAATAAGGCTCATTTAAGCAGTTGTAAGCATGTTTAAAAGTGTTTGTGTCACATTATAGCAGCAGTTAAACACAGTTAAACAAACGTTGTAACATATAACCTGTGTGCGCAAACATGGCCACATCCGCTAACTACTTCAGATATATACCTGTCAGTGACGTAACATCTCTCTATGTGCTGACATGACATTACATTCTCTGTTGACTGTACTCTCCTGCACACATGGGCTTATATGGGTGATTCATATGTTTATTATACAGACGATTACTACCTATATATGCAAGCTGTGGTTAAGGTATACTTTTGCACATGATAAACTTCCCTGCCTTTATCGGGATTGTAACCTCGAATGCTCAGATACTATGCGGATGCTGTAACTATTACACTGTTGACATTAACGTTGCTTCTGCCTATTTCCTATTTAAATGATTTCTATGTGTAAGCAAGGCTAAGCAAAGGGCGGGAGCCCCCAAACTCACCAAGCTTCCTGTACTCTTGAAATAACAACATATAACAAATGTACTGTGAGACAATACATTACATTCCTAACTACAATAGGCATAGACCCTCACTGACAGACTTCAAGGGAAACCTTGTTGTGTGAATGGGTAACAGATTATACACCCCTGGGATCATGTGTCCCAGAACAATACAGCCAGGGGGTGGGGGAGCCTGTCCAGTTTGATAGCTGCAAGACCTGTTGGGGGAATTGAATGGCGTTGAATTGCCACATTAACATGCCCTCTTTAGATCACTGTGCCCCTATCACCCTCCACAACCCCAGTCTTCAACAGCTTCCAGCAACTCTGCCTGGAATTGTTTCATTGGCTATGCTTGACAGAGGCTCAGTTACTTCATCAATGGTGCGGGAAGGCCAACACACTGTTGCTATGCTTCTAATTGCCCTTGGGCAGATAGATAGTAGGCTATCTGTGAACCTCTAACGTGCAGGCCATCACAGCCATAATATGTGAATAAACAGACCTTCATATCACAATATACAGTGTGAACTCACCATGTAGTCAGGAAATAGTTGAGTACAGCAAGAACATACAGAACACTGATACTTAGTCACTCCAAAAGCCTATCTTGTAAGTTAGAATACTTGTATAAGTTTAAAGCTTTCTATTGCTTACCACTAGCACAGATGGGGAACATGCATGCACTGATACCATACCGACCTATGTGTCAGCCTTAGGCTTTGGAATACTGGCAAAGGCTATTGGCATCCCCATGTTGCCTTATTTAGGAGAGTCTTGAAGGTAAATACCAGCTACATAAACAGCACAATAGCAGATTTAATGAGGTTTATGTTACTCAACACCAGGGGTTGTAATAACAACATGCATGAACTCACAGCACTCCTCAGGATGGACAACATCAACATCTGTGCAGTAACTGAGATCTGTCTTAAGACTCCTGAGAGCACACCAGCACTACCAGACTACAACCCATACCACACATTTCAGCCACAAAACATGGACTGACAGACATGGAGGGGCTGTATCCATATTCATCAGGGATACCTACACCTCCAGGTTAGTGGGGCAGCATGATACCTCTGTCATCATCCATGTGCAGTTAACATCAGCCACAACTGCAATGTGGAATGTGACCTGCTATGGATCACCCTCCATGACGCAGGACCTCCGCTCCACCTACCTGGAGACAGTGTAAAACATGACAGTCCTAACGCACACCCTGTCATTGGTCGATGTCAACTACCATACCATTAACTGGCAAACGTACTCCGGTACTCACTTCCAGGACCAGCGCTTCCTGGACTGTATCACCTCATATGCCCTGTATCAGGTGGTAACCTCCCTAATGTGGGGTGGAAACTACTAGATGTGGTCATCACCAACATGGGCAACAGGTGCACCACAGTGGAGGTTAACCGGTCACTGGTTAGATCTGACCATGAAATATTCACTGTTTCCACACCCTAGCATCTCCCCCACCCACGGATACCACAGTGTATACCTTTCCTACAGCTAAATTTACACTACTAGTGACAGGGGTGGGGGTTTCACAGCCCCCACACTAAGGGAAAACACTGCTCATGATATAGACAGATTTACAAATGCAGTCTATAAGCACCTACATGGATGTATGGATCGTGTCATCGCTGGTAAACCAAGACTCACTCCTCCTAGACAAGGACACTGGTCTGTTGGACCTCTGCAATAAACAGGCTATACTACAGATGTAGGACAGTGTTCCAGACACACAGCAAATCCCACGAAGGGCAGACATCTGTCACCACTATTAGTATGATACGTAGGTCCCTCATGACATCATCCAAGGCTAACATCAGAAGGAGACTACGCAAGGGTTCAAAAGATAACCACAAAGCCTTCTTTGGCTATGTCAAGGATCTACATGATGACACACAGATTTGCACTGTGCCGGTGAAATATAGCACAAAATATGCTGACCCTACTCATATTGCCAACATCCTTGCAGATACATTCAGTGCATACTTCACCCCCTAAAAAGCCCACAACACTACCCGAAAGGTACAGTATCCCAACCATCAGAGACACACAGGTGGAAATGGCCCTCTCTCATAGCAGAACACATTATTAATGGAGGCAGATGTTGACCCAGACTACATCTTGCAAACTGTACAAGACAACTGGCCCCCCCACCTAATTAAGCATTCCTACCTTAGCCTCTCCACAGGCTACATGCCCATACAATGGTGCGTGGCAACGGTTATTCCACTCCATCATGGTGAAATCACAACTGAGTATGGTAACTACCACCCCGTAAGCCTGACTAGCCTTGTCTGCAGTGGTATGGTTCGCATCCTCATGGCACTCATTGACAATGACATTGGTAACCTTCAAATAGGTGACCCAACCCAGGTCAGCTTGGTTGAGTGCAGTTCATGCCTACTGAACCTGTTTGACGTCTTACATACAGTCACCAAAAAGTTAGATGACAGGGGAGGGGGTTCACACATACTACCTGGACCTCAACAAGGCTTTTAACACTATGCCCCACTCAGGTATTATTGATAAACACACCAGCCTGTACATTCACCCATACAACACAGGTTGGGTTGCCAACGGGCTTATACACAGAACCCACATGGTAGAACTAGTGGTCTCCAAGTCCAACTCTTGAACAGTCATGACTGGTGTCCCGTAGTACTCAGTCCTGGGAGCCCTACTGTTTGGCATATACATCTCATATGTACAGGCAAACACAGGTGGACTACGGCAGACCATGTTTGGCAATGACGGCAAACTGGGAGCCATAATTGATAGTCCATCTGACACTGACATCCCTCAAGGGGCCTCACAGAGAACGTCACAGGGTGCCAATGACACGGCCTCCAGCCAAGTGCCACTAACTGCATGGTCATTCCATTGTGGAATTGGCACCCACATATTAACACATGAGCGGCAGCCACTTTAATACAGATGAGGTAATGGGGTATCTGGGGACTAAGGTAGATAGTGATCTCCCCTGTGACAATCATATCTCCATAGTAGTTAGGACATCTTTCTATGTAGGCCATCTGACTACTAAAGGATTCCCATCTAGACATACTGGGGTTAGAGTGCCCCTTTACTCATCACTCATCAGTCCCATCATAAAGGTATAATAACTCATGTGGGATGTACCGCAGAGGACACGTCCAACAGCTGGGGGGTCCACAAATGTACGTCACCAAGGGGAATACTGGCCTCCAACATATGGCCTATGCAGCCAGACTGAATAAACTCCTGCTTTACTCAGTGGCATCTTGTTTACCCAGAGATGATCTCCACTGACCAACACAGCCATGTCAAACTCAGGCTTGATGGATATGCTCCACCTATGGGAATCTATGTCACAGTGGGCCACACACTGTAGAAAGCTGACCTTGCCACAACAATAACCGGAAGATGCTGGAGGGATAGCTTCCTGTCACAGACACTCCCCATACTTTGGAACAACATCCCTAACTACATTATACAGAGCTCCTCACTAACACTCTGCAAGAGAAACCTTGAAGGGTGGATGGGGAACAGTAGATGCACCCCAGGGATCCCACCATTGGCTCTGCTCCACAGAGGAATGGTTAATGAATCAATGGTGTGGCAAAAGCTGACACATTTTGGCTGGCCTTATGAATGGCCTCTGGCAGTTGGCCGAGTACCCACCTATGAATCTATACATACAGTATCTGCATATGCTGATAGCTTAATTTACTGTTCAGGTGTTGACTTACCTTGTGCCAATGGTTGTTGTGTGTGCAGTAGTTGAGGGCTGCCTATGTTGGATGCACACAGTAGACTGCCTATACATGACAATTTACAGGTAGTCTTGTGTGTGTGCCATCCATTTTACTGTGTGTGCAGGTGGAGAAAGATGTCAGTCCTTAGGTGCCTACACTGTCAGTGTGTGTGCTATATGTTTCCTCTTTGCCAAGGCATGGGCATACTGGGCATGCCTCCGTCTGCCTACTGGGGCTGGCTCAGGGTGTTCATGGTCTGAGTACCTCTGTGCCTGTGGGGCCCCTGGCAATGGTGGTGGGCTGTGAGGGCCTTCACCATTCTGTCCCTGCTGCAGCTGTTTCCGCAGGACCATATTGTGTAGCATGGCACACACTATGAAGATGTGGGCACATGTGCCTGGAGAGTACTGCAGGGCTCTACCAGATATGTCCAAGCAACGGAACCATGATTTCAGCATCCCAAACACATGCTCTATAATGATTCTGGTTTGTGCGTGTGCCTCATTATGGCATTTCTGCATGGGTGTGTGTGTGCATTTCTGATGGGAGTCATCATCCACGGTTCCAGTGCATAGCCAGCATCCCTCACCAGGTGGCAATTTGGGATGTCCCCCCTGGCAAATAACTGATACAGCTGTGAGACATGCCAGATGTGGGAGTCATGATAGCTTCCAGGGCTACCAGCACACACATCCATGATAATGCCCTGGGCATTGCACATGACCTGGCACTTGATGGAGGGGTATCCCTTGTAGTTTATGTAGCGCCTACCCTGCTCACAGGGTGGTGACTTGATGTGTATGTGCATGCAGTCTATTGCACCCAGTACCTCTGGGTATTCTGCCACACTGTGGAAGAGATGCGTATTGCTGGCCAACTCCTCCTGCATTCGGGGGAAGTATATGTGCTCATTGGCATGTGGTAATATGGCATCCAGGGACTGGTGTAGTATCCTGGATGCTGATTACTGAGAGATACCCATGATATCCACAGTTGGTCTTTGAAAGGTACCTGTAGCTAGTATTCTCAGGCTTACACATACCTTCATATCCACTGGGATGGGTTCCCCTCTGTTTGTTCTGGCTCTGAGGCATGGCCAGCACAGCTCCACAAGTTGCTGTAGGGTGTCCCTGTCCACCCTGTAATGCTCTACTATCTTCAGATCATGTAGCTCCTGGTAGGTTACCCTGGGTCTGAACACTCTCCTCCTCCTCTGTTGCCTGTGGTGGTCGTGTGCATCATCCTCCACACCACCTTCAGTCTCCAACACATGCTGGTGGATCAAAGCTATGGCAGCCCCTAACATGTACATAATAAAAGTTCCCAGTCTGTATACACCACTGGTGCAGAATGTATGGGAATACACAAATGTGTGTGAGGTGCTTTCACACTTTATAGTATTGTGCTATGGATGCTGCTGATGTAAGTGGGTGTGTATGAACTATTCCAGCTGATTTGTGTCTTAAATATGGGTTTTGCAATGAGTACTGCAAGTGTGGAGCCTTTACTGTGGAGATATACTTGCCTGCCTTAATTAATCTGTTGCCCTTTAATTCACTTTTAGACCTGGATCCCCTCCCATTATCAGGCATGCATCCACCTGCCATATTTCTTGTTTTGTACTTTCCCTACCCAGTCATGGCGAAATGTGCCTTGTAGCTGATATACTGTGTATCGCCTTTGTTCTGCTTCGACCCTTTGCTGTTTTCTTTGCAGTACAGCCCCTCCCCTTCCATGTTCTGCAGGTAGCTGCTTGCAGCCTTGCTAGCTGTTGTCAATGGCCCACTGTAGGCTTCTAGGTGTTAATTAGTCATTTGTACTCCAATTTCACTGCTGCAGCATTTCCTTATTTCTTTCCTATATCCTTCCTGTTTCAGCTGCAGTGCGCGATGCGCATACCCGTTTACCGGGTTTACACGCGTTTTCATCTCCGTTCACATGCATACTCTGTTACCTTGTGTACTCTCAGCTAAGCATAGCTATGGGCAATTCGACACACCCCTATCCTGCAGCTTTGCCTAGCTAGGGGCACACTGGTTTAGCAATGCTCCAATGTGCTTACAGCAATGGCGACACACCCCTCTCTTGATGTCATCTTCATCTCAAGGGCTCACCTTGGTGTTATAATGCTATGCTGTGAGGTGCATCCTTACACCAGCGAGGAATTTGCGATTCACTATTACTCCTCTCATTTGCATGGCATTGCCTACTAATTCCTAGCTACTGTGCATAACACTGTCACTGCCACTTAGCAACCCTTGGCCATGAGTATGGTGTAGCATGCCTGCCATTGACTATTATGGGGAAATCATGATATGTGTTTCAATGCGGTTTTATTCTATAGTTTTATATATTCCTTGTGATCCCCTTTGCGCATCGCTGCCCTGTGCTTCCATGTCACGATAGTGCGACTATATATATTAAATGCTACTTTTATATTTTGTGCATTTTTTTTATGCCAATAGCTATATATTTAGCCATTGGCATATATTAACATTATTATACATGTGTTTGGTCGGCTGTCATGGCTCCGATTTTATGTTTGCAAAAATGTAATCTGTTTTCTATGGTTTACATTTCTGCATGCTTACACTATGCCTGCACCACATTCTGAATTGCATACAAGGCTCAGGAGTTGTGCGGGCGTAGCATATGCTGGTAGTGCACGTGGAAACAGCTCGTACCTGAATTGCTCTGCGGCTATATTTGGTGTTAGAACACTGATGCTACGCCTGCACCTGGTGCAAGCTTCATGAATCCCGGGGACTGTCTTTTTTCAAACTAAGGAATGAACTTGTTTCAGATAAATAACCATTAAGATCATTAAAACTTTCATTATTTCCTTTCCAGATAAAAAACAAGTTGTCAACAAACAAACGATATAAAACAACCTTATCTGAAAATATATTTTCTGTAGCTAACATAAATTTCTGTTCCCAAGTATACATTATGATATTTGCATAGTTGTTAGCAACAGGTGTCGCTATTGTTATACTTTTTTGTATATATACTTGTTTATGAAACAAAAACACATTGTTATTCAGAACCAATTTCAGCAAACTGCACAACATATTTATATATTGTTGTGTGTACTCTGTAAAGTCTAAACGATACTCTTGGACATATCCCACATCATTAGGTATCATGGTAAACATTGAGTCTACATCTAGTGTAGCAAACAAAGAACTATTCCAATTCTTATTTTTAGACCACTGACAAAGCTGATATAAGAAATCATTAGTATCTTTTAGAAAACTTAGACGTAATGGACAAGTAGGGGCGGGTAATGGACAAGTATAAGTATTTTGAATGCTTAATGCCATTATAGACTTACTATCTACATATTCCAACTGCAGTCCTTCTGCAGGTTGCTGTGGTGGGCTTTACTGTTTGCTAATAGCACACATCTGAATATTTTATTTTCTGTTATCTGGAATTTTTGAGCATTAGTGTTTGCCTGCAAACACAGGAGAGGTTCAGGATCAGATAGTTCAGTTGACATTTCTACACCAGTGATGGTAGCCTACACTGCACATGCATGAAGCACACCTGCATTAAGGGGAGCCAATGTGAGCTCCTGCAGCCATATGGCTATACATGTCAGATTAGGGGTAGAGGTATTTCACATAGATGTACCTTGTGTCTCTCCCTGGTGATTGATGCATTCTATAATTATTTTATTTTATTATATTTGCATTTGTTTACTGTTTATTTGTTTACTTTTTTCCTTTTAAGTGTCTAATACAAGAGGATTTAAGGACTCACACAATAGAAAGTCTAGCTTGGCTAGATTTGTCTAGTCGATTTTACTGACTGGTTGGTCTCAGTGAGCTTGTTACTCATTGTTTTTGTTTGTTAGATGGGATAATTTGCAGACACTCTAATGGTTATGACCATCAGTTGGGTACGACAACCCTGTGTTTCCAAATGTTAGCCAAACGTTCTACTTATGCTATGCTGATGAGGCCATAAGAAGGCCTAAACATGTATGTCAACAGCTAGTGTGGTTTGGCTTTGATGGCCTCAATTTGTCCATAACAGATTAAAAAGGAAAACAATTCATGGACAGTCAGAACCGCCATATAGCTAAAGCACTTGATGTCTTTAATGGATGATTTGCATATATCCCATGTTACCTCTAATACAAGAGGTTTTAAGGAATCATACAGTGGAAAGTCTAGCTTGGCTAGATTTTTCTTGTATGTTTTACTGATTGGTTGGTCTGTGTGACCTTGTTACTCATTGTTCTAGTTTGTTCTCCAAAAGGAGACAACATGAAGTCTTTCTTTAGATGTATCCATTATCATATCATTTAGTTCAGTATACAGAATTTAGGATAGTGACCTTGAAAACAACCTTATTCTTCCTGGAGAACACACTTCGGGCAATACCGGACACTGGTAGTGTACGTCCACATCCCTTTAAGTTAGGTTTGCTGAAAATATCTGAGAACCCAATAGCTTATTCATTTGGTATAGTGACAGCCATGAGAACATTTCCCCAGTGTTTATTTCCAGTATTGAGAAGCAGCAAATCAATTTGTTTCTTTATTTAGATAGTTATTTGTACCTCAGATTCAGTATCAGTTCATATAATATAACATAAAAATATTAATTAGTTCCCGTCAATAGAAATCATCATAAATTGCAAAACACACAAAGACACTGGAACACAGATGTGATGTAATACCATTTAGTGGACCAACAAAGGATCTGCAGTTATTCGTTTTTGTGCTGACATGAGCCCCTCTAAAAGAATTATTAAGTTACTGATGTTAAATACAGTGCTTAAATATTAACTTGTGCATAAAAAAGGAAGCACATCATTTATTTCCCATTGTCTTAAAATAAATCTTGAAAAGTGCTACTGTGGAAAAAAATGCAGCCTGGACTACAGAGACAGACACTGTGTGTGTGTCTGTGTTTGTGTGTGTGTGTGTGTGTGTGTGTGTGTGTGTGTGTGTGTGTGTGTGTGTGTGTGTGTGTGTGTGTGTGTGTGTGAGAGAGAGAGAGAGAGAGAGAGAGAGAGAGTGAAATTGTAGGGACACTGCATGCTGTAAGAGTCAAAGTACTGCATGTTACATTACAGTTAGTGTTAATTTAGCAGAGAATATAGGACTCAGAGAGATATACCTCTCAACCTTTTAGCTCCAAAAATCTGGACAAAGCCAAAAATAATGTCAGTACAAAGGCCACAAAAATAGGGAGAGATTTTAACTATTGATCTTATACATTTAAAAAGTTGTGAGAGCAATAGGTTTTGCATCAGAATGCATTTTTGAAGAATATGAAGTCTGAAACTAAAATTTCTGTCATTATTTAGTGACTTCAGTCCTTAGTGATTTACCAGACAACCACAACTTTTATGAGGAACCAACCAAAAATATGAACCAAAAATCTGGACTTTCTGTAAAAATCTGGACATTTGAGAAGCGTGCAGAGAAACTGCTCAGACATATAATGAGACAATAAATCTCAAAACAAGAGATGTGTACAGAGATTAGTTAAATGCAGAGAAGGAAGACAAGAAGTTATACTTTGTAAGTTGTTAGTCTATCTAAGTAAGCAATCTTGCGATGCAGAGGTTTTGATTAACAGAGTATGAATTAGCAATAATGTGCAGTTCACAATAATGAGAAAGCCAGGGACTACCAAGAGAATAAGATACAGATTGGAATGTATGGATACTGTATGGAGTTAATACAGATTATACAATGACCCCCCCCATTAATATTCCAAAATGTGCACGCTGATTGGTCAACATGCACGTTGTAAATCAAGACTTATACTCATGGAAAAAGGTCTGGTCACCCGGACTTTTTCCATTAGTATAAGTCTTTTTTTGTTGGACAGCAATGGAGAATGGAAGAGCTCCGTTGTTGTTATCTCACTATGTTAAATGAGTTTAACATAGTGAGATATCTTAAAAAAGGTAACGGAGATCTACCTTTCTCCATTGCTTTTTTTTAAAGCTGTCTCGCTATGTTAAATGAGTTTAACATAGCGAGACAACTTTAA
>NC_056729.1:761777881-761805381 GCF_019279795.1 Protopterus annectens | reverse complement strand
GCCACGTAGAAGGACTTCCTGACTACTGTGGCAATGTGACTATCAAAGGAGAGACTACTGTCCACCTGGGTCCCAAGGTCTCTTATCACACATTCAGTGTTAAGTAGATTGCTGCCTATGTGGTAGTTCATGGGTACAGAGTTTTTACCAAAGGGGATGACACTGCACTTTTTGGCATTGAGCTTGAGGCCATGGCTCGACACCAGGCATCTGTCTCAGCGAGGACCTTCTGTAGGATGTCCACATCATTTGGGGACTTGACTATGGTTCCTAGTTTGCAGTCATCTGTGAACTTTGTTAGCCAGAGGCCTTCTGTGTTAGCCTGTACTTCAAAGAAGTAGATACCAAACAGGAGAGGTCCCAGGACGGAACCCTGTGGTACTCCACTTGTCACTGCTTTAAGATCAGATTTGGAGTCTGCAACTTTTACAGTATGGATTATGTCATTGAGCCAGTTGGCAACTCATCTTGTGATGTAGGGATTTATACCTAGTTTAGTGAGTTTAGCTATAATTCCAGAATGGGGGATGGTGTCGAAAGCCTTGGCGAGGTCAAGATAGGCTGTGTGAACCACCTTACCCTCATCTACGGCTTTGGTGACTGCCTCAAAGAAGTCAATAAGGTTCAGGAGGCATGATCTGCCTTTCACAAACCCGAACTGGGTGGGATCCATAGTTTGGAGGTTACCAATGTCTTTGTTTATGAGTTCCATGATGATGCGTTCCATGGCCTTTCAGACCAGGATCATCAGGCTAATAGGTCGATAGCTCCCAGGATCAGTGGTGGGTCCCCATTTGTAGAGTGGGATAACTGTTGCAGTGTGCCATTCAGTGGGCACAAAGCCTGATGCGAGGCTATTACTGAACATGGTGCTTAAGTGAGGAGCCAGTTCGTTCTGAAGTTCGTGTAAAATGCAGCCTGGGATATTGTCCGGTCTCATGGATGCTGTGTTTTTGGCTTTAAAGAGTGCAGCTTTTACTTGTGTAGTTGTGATTACAGGGACTCTGCATTTTTCCTTTATAGATATGGGTCCTTTAGGGGGTGAGGGGGGGTAAAGTTAGCACTGAACCTATCTGCCAGGATGTTGGCAATATCAGTTGGTTCTGTAATGTTCATGCCATTGTGCTGTAACTCAAAGCAGATCTGGGTGCTGCCATTGAGATTCTTGACATAGCTATAGAAAGCTTTGTGGTTGTCCTTAGAATTAGTGGTGATTTTGTTTTTGTAGCTAGCTTTGGAGGATCTTATAAGGGATCTCAACTTCTTACTGAGGCTGACCAGGGAGCTCCTCCACTCATGGGATTTTACTCTCTTTTGCAACAGTTTCTTCCTTCTGTTGTACAGTTTGTTTATGGCAGGGGATCACCAGATTGGCTTCCTTTTTTTGGAGGATAGCGTCTTGGTTCTGTTTGGGATAGCACAATCCATGCACTCGTGTAAGTGCTTATAGAGTGCATTTGTGTAGGATTCAGCAGTTGTAACTGTATTGTCCATCTGCATGGGTGTCATGAAGTTCACCACTCTGTCTTAAGAAGCATGAAGTTGGCACTGGAGAAATTTTTACCGTGGTTTTATTAATGGGGGGTGGGGGCGGGATGTGGATATCAAGGGTGATTAGCTTATGGTCAGATCGGACCAACAAGGAGCTGACTTCAGGTGTGGAACACTGGTCACTCATGTTGGTAATGACTAGGTCTAGGATATTGTTGACCCTGGTGGGGGTGTGGATAAGTTGATGCAGGGCATTGGAGTTTATGAATTCCAGAAAGTGTTGCGCTAAGGAGTTGGTACACAAGTATTTTCCCAGTCAATTGTGGGGTAGTTGAACCTGCCTATTATTAGGGTGTTTGGTTGAACCCTAATATTTTCCAGTACATCAAGAAAAGAGGAGTGGGAATCCTGTGGCATAGGTGGGGATCTGTAGTAAGTTACAATTTGGATTGCAGTTTTGCCCAGAGTTAGTTGCACTTGGATAACCTCGGATGCATTATGCTGAGCAACTAGCCTGGAGGTGTGGATATCCTTAATGAATATGGACACACCTCTGCCTTTGATGTTTTGGTCCAGGTTACATGGCAGAAAGGTGTGGTATGAGTTATACCCTGGTAGTGGAGGGGTGCTCTCTGGAACCTTGAACCAGGTCTCAGTCACTGCACAGATATCGATGTTCTCCATTTTAAGGAGTGCCTCGAGTGAATGTATTTTGAGATTTAGACTTCTAGTATTGAGTAGAATTACCCTCAGTTTTGCTTGCCTGTTCCTGTTACAGTGGTGAATTTGCTATTTGAACCTTGCCTAAAAAAGCCACTATAGGGGCAGCAAGAGTCTTAGCCAGTATCCGGAATCCCAGAAGCGACAGGTGCAAAGCATCTGTGGCAAAGCATCATGGTCTGTCAACCATGTCATCACAAGCAGACAGATACTGGATCCTCTTAGAATGACACCAGAAGCTTAGCCAATTGTTGAAGTCAATCATTTTGTCCTTGTACTGCAGTATCATTCTGAGTGATAGCAGAATGCTACTCAGGACTAGGGTCATACCTGCCTGGGCTACAAGATCGGAGAGCTCGTCCATGTCTCTTTTCATGTAGTCCAGGGAGGTACGTCTCTGGTCATTCACACCAACATAGGCAATGACAGAGTCATATTTGTACTTGTGGAGTGACCTGAGTGCGTAGGTTATGTGGTGGATCCTGGCACCTGACAGGCAGCTGACAGTAACTGTCTCCTTGTTTAGTCTTGTGAGTGGGACATCAGTGTGCCTGACTATAGAGTCACCTATGACTAGTGTGTTGGGTACGTTTTTTTGCCTTATTGGCTGTGGTTGAGTGGCACACTGAGTCTGTGTCATTTGGGTTGTCTAGGGGATGGAGGTTGCTTGCATTTCTGCTTTGGAGGTCTCTGTTGCTTCTTCAGATTATTATTGAGAGCCTCCGCGAATGTTTTTGTGTTACTATGTGTGGATTTTGGTGGTGTAGATTTAGTGACACTGTGATGAGTGTGGTGTGGTGCAAATGTTTACCTTCTCCCTATGACTGTAAAGTTCAGTCTTGGTTGGAGAGAGCTTCATCTCCAGTTTGGCTAGATAAATGCATCTCTCACAGGTTGTAGTGTTGGGTGGTAGGAGGAGAGGGTTGTCTGTGTACATGAGGCAATTTCTACATTGCCTCAAGATGCCCAGATTCATCAGATAGACAGGAGAGAACACTGGGAGCTGACCCTTGGACATGCCTGAATAAAAAAAAAATTTCCTCTAGATAAGTGAGGAAAGTGAGTACAAGAGCTGTTTTTCTCTAAGCAAGTGAGAAAAGTAAGTACAAAAACTGTTTTCCTCTAGGTAATGAGGAAGGTTGAGTGCTATAGTAATTAGTAGCTTATTTAGTGCTTACAAGTTCTGAACAAGTGCTGAGCACGATTAAGCAAATTTAAGTGCTAAAACCAAGAATCTGTATCTGCACTAGATGAGTTACAGGACAGAAACAAGTGCAAATGCAGGCTTTCAAATCAGAAAGTTGAGAGAGATGGAAGAGATTGCCCAAACGGCCAGGAACGACAATATATGGGCCAGAACCACTCCTTATGTGGTAGACAGGTTACCTAGTGCTTACCACTTCCACTGATAAGCTAGAAGGCTTCCCTCCAACATAGAAAGGCTTGGGGGCTCAGAAGCTTACATACAGTCCTGGATACAGCAAATCTGTATCTGGAACACTAGTTACAGGATAGGTAGGAAACAGGCTTACAGTTTTTTTTTTTTGTTACAGAAAAGTAGCAAAAACAGTAGTAAAAACAATTCACATGCAGTGCAAGCTAGCACAGTTGAGTATGTAGCAATATTAGACCAAACACAGTTTACAAAATGCAATTAAATTAAAAAGGACTAAAAGCAAGTGCAGAAAGAGTTTATTAGGTAGAATGTGCTAAAGAGATGGGACTAGGGGAGTGTCCCAGATCAAATCTACAGTGGGGCGGGCAACTGCAAAAGCCACCAAATTTAAACTACAACCCAAAAATTGGAGGGTTGGTGGGACATAACAGTTTCAACAGAGATCTAAGCAACAATTAACATATATATCTTGACAACTTGGCCCTAAACTGTTTTAAGGATTACCTCGCTGGTAGGCAACAAGCAGTCCAATGGCAAAATAGTATATCTCACCTGCTCTCAAACAATATCGGTGTTCCACAGGGCTCCATACTTGGTCCTCTTCTTTTTTCTATTTTCATAAACGATCTGCACACAGTCATCCCCACAGCCACCTGCATTCAATATGCAGATGACACAACCCTGATATGCTCCGATCTCTCTCTTCAAAATCTCCAAGCAGCTACACAACAATGTTTTGCCAAAGTTGAACAATGGTTCTCTGACCGGAAACTTATACTCAACCCGACTAAAACCAAGTTACTTCTATTTTTCCCCACGTCCACCACTTCCCTACCCCAAGAGCCACCAACTGATAACTCCAGGACCTTTTTTGTGGAATCCTCTAATGGCACCATCATTGAGCCCGTCCCCCATACCAAACTACTTGGTGTCACTATTGACCACAAGCTTAAATTCGACATGCACATTGCCCAAACTATTAAGACAGTTAACAAGAAACTTGGCTCAATGTACAGAATCAAGAACTTTCTTACCCTGCATGCTAAATTAACCATTGCTCATACCCATCTCCTTTCCACCCTACTATATGCCTCACCGATACTATCTTTCCTCAACAAACATGAGCTTAATAACCTCTCTACCACCTACCACCATATTGCCAGATTTGTAACAGCTACACCCTATCGTACCCACCACTGCCTCAACCTCAAAAACTTGGCTGGTTGGAACTGCCCAATCTGCTTAAACTAAACCAACTCTCCGAGCATTCAAAATAATCAATCATGGAGAGAAAACCCCTCGCTGACCAAAATTCTGACCCCCTACACCAACTTAAGTAGCCTACGATCCTCAAACAGTATTCAGATATTAACCATCAAATCTAATAACATGGGCGGTGATGCTCTTTATGCTAACTCCATTGGAAAGCAATGGAATTCCCTTCCCAACAACCTCAGGCTCATGACCTCACTCAATCTATTCAAAACTAATCTCAGAGAATTTCTTAAGTCTCAATGGTTATGCCCATGTTCCAACCCTGACTAATTCCCACAGGATCATTAGTATCTAATTCCTTTCTACCTCACAATTCTTTATCCAGTATCTTACTATCTCCTCAGGTATCTATGTCATCTGGCCATCTCAACAAATGTTTACCAGACTAACAGCTTGTATATTTAGATGTGCTATTGTTTGACTTTATATTAATGTAATTTCTTGTATAGAATTGTAAACTTATACTTCTGTTAATTGTGGGAGCTTTTCTCCCCGGGCCTCTACTGAAAAAGGACATGTTATCCAGCTAGACTAGCACGGTCAACAAATGTAAAATAAAATAAAATAAAATAAAATAAAATAAATATATATATATATATATATATATATATATATATATATATATATATATATATATATATATATATATATATATATATATATATATATATATATATATCTATATGTATATATGGATTCATTTCAGAAGATCAATTGCCAAAATCTCGAACTGCAAATAACGAAACCAAAAGCTCGAGTTTGAACTTCGAACTCTGAAGCGAAACCATTAAAAAAAAAAAAAACACAAACTTCACTTTTGCAGGGGCTCGCCTGCACCCCCCACACCCTACTTAATTATACCAACTCCAAGATCGGGCTACAGTGGGAGATGGGAAATCTCCCGTCTTGCTATATGCGAGCGCAAAACGGGAGATTTCTCATTTCTACCAACCAATAAAACAAATAAAACATTACGTACACACAGAGCGTACAACAATACTTGCCTCTGTGTGCACGTAATGTATTAAGGTAAGTAAAGTCTTATTTCTGAACACTACACATTCGATTTACTAAAATCTTGATCATATGGTCTCGACCATATGAAATTAGATTTCACTCATGCGATTATGTGAAGTGTTCCTGTATATATATATATATATATATATATATATATATATATATATATATATATATATATATATATATATATATATATATATATATATATCTATATAAAACTATAAACACACACACACATATATATATATATATATATATATATATATATATATATATATATATATATATATATATATGGCTGCAGACATATACATATGTGCTATATATATATATATATATATATATATATATATATATACGGTTCCACTTCATATCATCGAATTATCATTTCATTGTATTGCAAACCATCGAGACCAAATCGTCGAAAACCCATTTCATCGAAAACTCATTTCATCAAATCTCAAATCATTGAAAACTATGAGGCAACTACAAATAACATGCTGTAGAAGAGGGGCAGGTGGGGGAACTATGGGTATGCAATTATGGGCCTAGGCATGCAGGTGTTGGCTGGTACAGTCGTATTAGGACCACACAGGGGATGTAAGTAATATTCTGAAATGGGCATAGCTTACGCCCATACCTCTCAACCCATAAGAGCAAATCCACTGGACAGGACATAAACCATTGGGGGAACAAATAGGGACCATACCTCTGAACTGTCCTCAATTTCCAGGGGCGTCCCTGATTTTGACTCAAATTCTTACTCTGTCCCACTTAGTCCCTCCTAAAACTAGTGACTTTTGGAGGAAAGGTGGTGAATTACACATAATGAATAATGACAACAATTAAAAGTTATAAACATCATTTATCTCAGAAAATGTGTATTAATTTATATCCTTTGAGTCTGTCAATGTGTCAGGATAATAGCACTAATATTTTAAATGTGTCCCTGATGTTGTCATGACATGTCCCTGATTCACTTGATATTTGTCCCCAATCATTTGAGAGGTCTGATAGGGACAGAAAGCACATATTCCACTTACAACCTTAGAAAGATGATAGAATAATAGGTATGCAGTAGCATGACTCGGCTGAAGGATGTGGGTTCCAAAACCCAATTACTTGTTTGTATTGAAGAGTGTCAATTCCCATGTATTAGCCAGACAGGTGCAGAGTATAAGAGGAACACACCAATAATATGAATCAAACTCTGGATAGGCCGTGGATTCCATACAGTCGAATGGCATGCTTTCACCTAATGGGTAGGCATTCCTGATACTGTAGGCATGTAATCCAATGTAATAGGCATCACAAGGTAATATTGTAGTCCTCACTTCCACCCGGGGGTGTGAGTGTCAGATGCAAACATCAAATGCAGTGCATTTGCAAATGCTGGAGCAAGCAGGTGTAAGTCTGTTTGGCTGCCGGTATGTGAGTTTCACACTGGTGAAACAATGTAGAGGCTAACTGAGTGTAAGAAACTGTAACCGGAGGTTAGCATTGCTTAGCTCTGCGCAAACCCACACACACCTGCTCACAACTGCTTTAATGCGCCTTAATCACTCTGTATCCAATGGCCTAGTTCTGCCCAGCAACAAAATAAATGGCCTCTGCAAGGCTCGAAACCAGGACTGCACACAGCCAATGTGATTTACCACTAAGCCATGGCAGATATGCAGACATTGGATGTTATCACAAACATATCATCCAGCACAGTCATTCAACAGTATAGGAAATGTATTCCATCATGTAGATGTATGTGCGTGTGTTTATGTCCAGATATATATCTATATATATATATATATATATATATATATATATATATATATATCTGAAGAACATCCCATGTTACAACAAAGCATTAAAAAGGAATGAAAAGGGAAACACCAGCAATGCCTGTATTATGTAGTGGTGTTGTCCTATGTAATATCAGGACTCCCTCAGACAGACATATGTCATTAATACACGCAAACATTTGTACAATGGCCAAATACATCACTCTGTTTTGATTTACATTAACACAACAGTTCCTGTCCAATCATTATGTGAGAACTGTACTTTTGCAAGGTGCTGTGTGCGACATCATCATCATCATGAAAAAGGTAATTGGGGTAATCTTAGAGGGACCGGTAGTATCGTGTGTACAATGGGGTCATCTGCATCATGTGTACCTGGAACTTTTAGGAGTTATGTGCATGCCAGGATCTTGTGCCTGAGAGACAGGGGTGAGGACAACCGAAGTATGTTGTGATGCATATTAAAAAGGTTACATGTGTCCAGTGGACACGTGTGTGAAATGGACAGCTATGTATGGGGCAAATGTTGTTCTAGGAACTGACTGGCCTTTTGTTTCTGTAGCGTGAGAGTGTGATGTGGGGGAAGGAGAGTAGGTATGCTCGTGGAGCATAGGTTGGGTAAGATGACAGACAAGACAGCATACAGGGTCAGTATATGACACATGTGGGGGGATACACCTTGGACGGGGAGGGGTGTTCGGCAGTCACAAGCCCATGAGCCCCCAGATGGAAACAGTGGAATGGAGGTCCCCGACCATGGGCAGCCACCACTGCACCAAAACAGCCACAAAGGTGGCTGTGCTGGGGGCTGTCTAGGAGGGGCAGGCTCACCCTCTAAATGTGACACTCTGCCCTTGAGCTGGCGTATCTGGCCTTGAAACCCCTTATTGAGCCCCCTATGCACCACGTCCGGGACTGTATGACAACAGACAAGTTTCTGTCTGAACCTGCTCCCAGGGGGGACAAGCCCCATCCTCCATGGTGGTTCCACCAGAAGGTGGTGCAGAGCCAACAGAGGTGGAGGTCCAAGGCTGGGCCCCAGCTGTACTGGTGCCTGGTGCCATGGCCAGCTGAAGTGGGACAGAAGGTTCTGCCGGGACCTCCAAACCCATACAGCCTATGGTGTTGCAGTTTTAACACAGATATGGCTTAGTAATAGTCAACAGCATTCAGGATTACTTATAACAGCATGCATAGATATGACCATCAACCCAACACAACAGATGGTATACATTTGCAGAGGGAGCACAACACATACATATATACTGCAGGACATCTGTACAAAGTGTAGAAGACTTGTGACTGCAGCTATGAAGAGTGGCCCATTATTGGCATGCCACTGTGAGAACCTCAGATAGTGACTGTCATACAGCTGTTTCATGTGACATATGTCCAATCAGGGATGCGATGGAAGTAACTCTCATCACTATCACCATGTACTGACTGCAATCCTCACACTATGCTTCTGCAGTTCACAGATGTATGTTCAGTGAGTAACACAGGAAACAAATGGTTCCACACACTGACCAGTCCACAAATGTCCCTACAGATTGGGGTTCCCTCACAAACAGAGCACTGTCTTGTCAGTTTTAAAACATGCAGAATAGCCATTACCACACACAACTTATTAAACTGGCAGTAGTCTCAATGAAGCATAGCTCCACTTACTCGCTGTAGTCATGTCTGGCACATCACCCTCCTGTCTTTAGGCTATTTTCCACTGTGTATGTTGTTTGAGGAATATCCAGATATCATCTGTGATGCCGTTTCCCAAACACCAGATCCAGGTTCCACTCACAGCGACTGTTATGGGCAAATACCAACATGATGTTCCTAGATATTGTACTGTGTTTGCATGCTATTGGCTATGGGAACATCACCACAGCTGTTCCACATGCAATCAGCTAGAGGAGGACTGCAATAGGTGCAGAGGCCATCACCTGATCATGACCATCACTTACAAAACACAAGCTGCTGCTGAGCAGGTGTACAACTCCACATCCACCAGAGAGTGTGTGGAAGGGACAGACAGAGGCAAAGTACATCAGAGAAGGGCTTGGAGATGAAAATCTAAGCATCGTCTGTCACACACCTACCAGTACAGGGGTTCAAACCTCTGACTGACTAGCCATTACTATTACAAGTGCATGCAGTTACTCCATGTGCCACAAAGCTAACATGCTGGTGTGCTGTAAGAACATATATGTGTGCTGGTGAGCGACATCTGCAACAGAGATATAGTAGACATACATTAGGTGTAGCACACATGGCTGTCCACGTGAATGGATGTCATTGTCAACACAACCACATTCACTAAGGGACTCAGACACATTGCCACACTTTTCCAGGCCCACAGATACACTTTCTAACTACTTAGTTTGCCACACTGCAGTAATGCACAGGTACTACATGCACCACAGGGAATATCCAGAGGTTCTATAGGCTAGGGCATGTGAATGTGTCTGACATCAGTTGGTATGCCAATGGGAATTATACTGGGTGTGACTGTGGTTGGGAGCATCATACCCCAAACGCAGACAGAAGGTGCCAGTACTGACATGCATGTGTGCATTGCTTTATGGGTGTGTAGTGGTTGGCTGTGCAGGATGGCTGTACAAGGCTGGGTGAGGGGTAATCCTTGGCATCACGCCACCCGATAATGATGAGCAGTGTGGTTCAGGGGTGTAGTGTCTGCAATGTCCCACACAGATGGGTATTGTATGAACTGTCCTGTCATCCTGGTTACCATTGTGTAAGGCCATTGCCTTGCAGTACATGCCATGTCTGTGTTTGATAGTCCTTGACATGGACATTGCCTGGGATGTGTATGTCCCACAATAATGTACAGTGACATGTACAATTGTATCTGGTTTGGCTGACACATGTTTTGTTCACAGACTTTTATCCTCAGATATGCCAATACTGGCCTGGTGTGGCAGGACCTGCTTATAGACAGCAGGTTGACCCTGCACCTGCATTGATAGCATGATACAGGTATTCCCTGGTGTCAGTGGCATCTGCCCATACAGGCACATCTGTAAGGCATTGTATGGCCTCTGTGGATCACATTTGATGACATCACATATGTTGCAGGCATCCAGTGGGGAACATAGTGAAGGCACATTGTCTGCAATTATGTGCCTATTGTACTGCTTGACAGGGTGCTGTGCCCTCTGCAGCCCACTGCAATCACACCATGCCTACTATCTGTCATCAATGTGCAGGGTACTAACAACATAGCGGGATATTCTAGGCAAGTGTGTTTGTGTATGACACATGGGTTCAGAACGTATTCCGGGTAATAGTATGGTTGCATACTTTCATTCACCAGGCCTTTTGCCAGATGTAGGGGTATGGCTTGCCAACACAGTCCCTTAGCTGATTGACATCTGTACTCCTCGTGAGGTAGACATTGTGACATATAATACAGACATCATACAGGAAAACTACAAAATCCGCACTCCAGCATGTCCACTGGTTAGACAATCACAGCCACCTCCACACAGGCTCTGACTGTCAAACACACACACCTGCCATGTCTTGGAATAGAACACCTATCTAACTAGTTTTTCATACTACAGCATTATGCAGTTACAGCACGTGCTACGGAGATTACTGGATTGCAGTAGACCCAGAGATGTATTACTAGGTGGGTGACATCAGCAGGATTGCCAAAGGTGGTTATGTGAATTGTAAAGAGTGTGCATACTCTAAAAAGCATGGTTCTTTTTTCAGGCAGACACATACACACAATTGGCCTGTCTTGGAATAGAACCCCTATCTAACTAGTTTGCCACACTACAGCAATATGCAGTTACAGCACGCGCTACGGAAAATATTGAGTTACAGTATTCCCAGAGGTATATTTCTAGGTGGGTGACATCAGCAGGATTGCCAAAGGTGGTTATGTGAATTGTAAAGAGTGTGCATACTCTAAAAAGCATTGTCCCTTTCTCAGACAGACAGACACATACACAGTTGGCCTGTCTTGGAATAAAACCCCTACCTAACTAGTTTATTACACTACAGTAATAAGCAGTTACAACAGACGCTACGGAGACTATTGGATTACAGCCATCCCAGAGGTGTATTTCTAGGTGGGTGACATCAGCAGGATTGCCAAAGGTGAGTATGTGAATTGTAAAGAGTGTGCATATTCTAAAAAGCATCGTTTCTTTCTCAGGCAGACACACACACTTGGCCTGTCTGGGATTAAAACACCTACCAAACTAGTTTATCATACTACAGCATTGCACAGTTACAGCATGCGCCACGGAGATTACTGGGTTGCGCACTCCCAGAGGTGTATTCGTAGGTGGGTGACATCAGCAGAAGTGCCAAAGAAGGGCATTTCAAGTGTACTGCGAGTTGCACATGTCTGTTACTTGCGTGTACCCTCTACTTACTGTCACAAAAACACATTTACACCGTGTCTTATTCAGTCTTAATTGACAGTATCAACAAGGCTTGTAGGTCTTGAACCCTGGACCATGCATCTGGAGGTCACTGGACATACCACTAAGCCATCTGGGTTGTATACATGTTGCATGGAGTTATAATGCACATCTTACTACAGGTATTCCATTCCACAGTACTGTGTCAGAAAATATGTATTAATGAATGCTAATAAGAAACTAAATAAGTTAACACGTTTTTCATTCTATTTTATATGCACTGTTCTATATACAGTTGAGTTTCATATGAGACTGAAAAGATGCTTTTTGAAACTGCAGTGTGCTTTCTGAAACTTGCAAGATGCCCTCTGACCTAGTAATTTCTAGCACAGCAATATTCATGTTTATGCCTTTTGGAAATGTACTTGAGAAGCAGGTGATTATCTGCTAGGACAGGAAGAAATGAATGAACAATGCTATATTCTGTAAATGTAATGATTTTAAACAATCAGCTCTGTTCGAAGTATGAGAACATACACAACTGCAGGAGTTAGAGATAACATAGACAAAGGACTGTTAGAGAAATGAACTGCACTCTATACTTGCTTTGTGCTCGAATTAGCCATAGTACCTTGAATGGTAACATTGCATATATCTAACCAGTGGTAGCCAGGGCCATGTTGTTTTTCTTAGGAAGTTTCTCATAAAATTGATAGTACCAGCAGATTATTGTAAAACAATCACTACAAAATGATGATGACAAAACTTGTGATTCACTACGTCAGCTTGGTAGGCAATGTCTTATTAGAAAGTGTATAAAAATGTCTGCATTTCCTGATTCTAGTTAGACAAACTCTGTAGTAGCATTTTTTGTCTCCTTGCTTGCCAGATTAAAGTGCCCTTAGCTTACCAGACCTACTGTGTTTTGATCATTCTTAAATTATATTTTTTTTCCTTTTGACCCAGTTTTGGTCCTTTGGACGGAAGAGTATCTCCTCTAGGCTCAGGTCCAGGATTGGGCCCATTGGCATTAGCCGCACTAATGCTTGGAGAGTGGCCACATAAAACCCTCTTCTGTCTTGAAGAAGACTTCGACTGAATTGTCGTTTGAAGAAAGGAGCCAATCACTGTTTCTGATCTGGGATTTGGAGGGCAGAGTCAACACATTCCGATTGGATCAGCTTACGAGGAGGGTCAGGTAAAGGAGGGAATTTACCTTTTTCTGTTTTGGATCCCGGGGACTTGTTACAGTATTTGTTTTGTCCGGGGGAGATTTGCATGTGCAGATCAGGGACAAAAAGATTGCTTTAAATGTCGCCGAATCAGAGAAACAAGAATAAGGTAAACCAGTTATTCTAGATCTTCTTCGTCTTCTTTACGGCTTTTCCGGTTAGAAATTCTATAGGTGTAATGAAAATGATTTAAACAATCAGCTCTGTTCAGAAGTACGAAAACCTTTAGCTGCAGAAGTTAGAATAACATAGACAAAGGACTGTTAGAGAAAATGACTGCATCTATACTTGCTTTGTGCTCGAATTAATGCAGTACCTTGAATGGTAACATTCACATATATATCTAACTTGACCAGGCACGTTGTTTTTCTTAGGAAGTTTCTCCTTAAAATTGATAGTACCAGCAGAATAATAGCAAAACAATCACTACAAAATGATGATGACAAAACTTGTGATTCACTATGTCAACAGGTAGAAGCAATGTCTTATTAGAAAGTGCATAAAATGTCTCATTTTCCTGATTCTAGTTAAGACAAACTCTGTATTAGCACATTTTTGTCTCCTTGCCGCCGAGATTAAAGATTATGTAACCTGAACCTACTGTGTTTTGATCATTCTTAAATTATATTTTTCCTTTGACAGTTTGGTCCTTTGGACGGAAAGTATCTCTCACTCTAGGCTCCAGGTCAGGATTGGGCCGGTGGCATGTACCAACCATGCAGAATGGCCTGTCGCCTCTTCTGTCTTGAAGACTTCAAGAGCTGAATTGTCGTTTGAAGGGCCAATCCCTTAACTTTGATCTGCGGTTGGAGGGCCAGTCAACATTCAGTGGACCAACCTGCGGAGGTCAGGTAAGGAGGAATTTGCTGTTTGGATCAGGGACTTGTTACAGTATTGTTTTGTCAGGAGATTTGCATGTGCAGATCAGGGACAAAAGATTGCTGTCTTGTCATAGATCAGGGGAAACAGAATAAGTGAAACAGTTATTCTAGATCTTCTTACGTCTTCCAGCACTGTTTTTCCCGGTTGAGGGGATGCGCCACCTGGCGGATCACCTCGCCCTCGTCCGCACATTGAGTAGCAGTGGAGTTCTCACGGTGTCGATTGCCAGCCGGCCCAACCTTCCACAGAAGGCACACACACACCTAGGGCCAATTTAAGTGTCAATCCACCTGCAGCATGTCTTTTTGGGATGTGGGGAGGAAGCAGACACCGGAGGAAACCGCAGCGACCACAGGGAGGACATACAGACTCCGCTTACAGAAGCACCCCAGCGAGGATGAACGGAGAACCTGCCTCCTGCTGTGGCGGCAATGCTAACCACTGCCAAGCATTGGCACGCCCTGTAGGCGAGTTATTCTAGATAAACTCTGCGAAAAGGTGTAAAATCGTGGTACCACGTGATAAGAAGGGTTATATAGCAATTTCTAGCAGCTAAGGCAACATGGGAAATCAGTGCCGCGAAAAGTTCGAGACCCACCCCTAATAACCAAAGGCCTTGAAATATATGCAATTCTGGCGTGCGATAATGTTAAGTATTACACAAAATGGGTTGATAAATCACGGTGTGAGTTGCCAGCCGGCGCAACCTTCCACAGAAAGGCACACATGGTCACACTAGAGGGACCTTCAGACACATTTGCCACACTTGTTTCCGGGCCCACAGATACACCCCTGCAGCACTACTTTAAAACAGGCGCCAAAAGGTCAGCTAAAAAGCAGCGGCAATAGGAGTCCCTCAGGCACACAGGTGGCTTGAGGAAGCAAACCCATGAGGAACAAAGATTAAAAATTCAAAAAGCAATGTTCTTAGATAAAGAGAAGATCATAACTTGGTAGTAGCAACGGCCCTCCCTCCAGCCCCCTCCGGCTTCCTTACAAGAATATGAGGCGAGTGGACAAGCTGATCCACCTCGCTATACCCAGCTGTTCCTGCAAAATCAAAACCGTTTGTCAGAGATCCTATCGAGACCAGGTCTTGAACAACGCCAACTTGAGAGGGATATTGAATTATATGAAATGAATAAAGAGTCACAAGCTATGAGGTAGAGAAGAAGAGATATGTCCCACTCATAGAGTACCAAATCCATGAGCAGGACAGGCAGGACAGGATCCAAGTCTTTGGGATGTGCCTGCAGTATATGCACCGTGGACACGGAAGAGGAAACCCATCAGCAAGCCACAGGAGGAATTCCCATCAGACTCCGCACAGAAGGCACCCCGGCCCGAGTTCCGGGCAGGAGAACCTCCTGCTGTGAGGCGGCCAGTGCTAACCACTGCACCAGCATTAGCCCTGTAGGCAGTTATTCTAAATAAACTCACGAAAAGGTGTATAAAATCGTACCCGTGATAAGAAGGGTTATGTAACAATTTCTAACTTAGCTAAGGCAACATGAAATCAGTGCGAAAAGTTCCCGAGACCCACCCCTAACAAGGCAGCAGAAATATAGCCAATTACAGCGTACCGATAATGTGAAGTATTATACTAAATGGGTTTGATAAATACAAATTTGTTGGTAATTTAGATAAACCTTCCTTATTAAACTTGTTGAACAACTTAAAACAGGCCCTTAAAGGTCAGCTAAAAAGCAACGGCAATTAGGAGTCCCTCAGGCACACAGGTGGTGGCTTGAGGGAAGCAAACCGCGGGAACAAAGATTAAAATTCAAGAAATGTTCTTAGATAAAAGAAGATCATAACTTGGCGACGCTTAACAGCCCTCCTCCAGCCTCCGCTTCCCTTACAAGAATATGAGCCAGTGGACAAGCTGATGCACCTCCGCTATACCCAGCTGTTCACGAAAATCCAAAACGTTTGTCAGAGATCCTATCGAGACCAGGTCGAACAACGGAGGGATATTGAATTATATGAAATGAATAAAGAGTCACAAGCTATGAGTAGAAGAGATATGTCCACTCATACCGTACCAATCCATGAGCAGGATGAGCAGGACAGGATCCAACTCTTCTGATATATAGACGAAGTAAGGACACCGGAAGACATCCAGAGAGAAAGCCACAGATGTTAATTTTAGAAAATTCTTAGAAGACTTACAAGGCATGAGGTTAGTTACCATTTGAATGGAGAGGAAGTAGAAAGTAGTTAGACAAATCGTGAGTCCAGATTGGCACATGATCAGTGGCAACTGGAATCCCTTGACACAGAGCTTAGACCACTCCCACATAGTAGCATAGAACTGGACAACAGAGTGAAAGGTCTGACAGACCCGAATCTCTGAAAATGGAAACCCCTAGGGCTGATTGGACTTGCATTAATCAATGCATACAACAAGTAGGTGAAACTGTTGATAGATATTATGCCAGATTATTAGAATGTTTTAATAACCATTGTGGAATGCAGGTACCTGAAGATCAAACACATGATTCCCCATATGAGCAACAGCTAAAGAATGCATTTTTAAAAGGCAGTATTGCACCCATTAGCAGCTTTATTACAAAGCACATGGTAGATCATGCGTACAAGTAGGTGCAGTCGTGCCGGATATGCAAGACATGCCGAGGCATTTTAATAGCAAAGAAAAGAAAACTCAAGTATTTGCGGTAGAAGATGGATCAGAAGTCTTTGTAGTACACAAACTGGGAAGAAGGGGTAAGAAAAATGCCCAGGGAAACAATCTGATAGAAGATCAGGACTTTGGGGAGAGAAAGAAAAGGAATTGAATGTTTCAAATCGCCGGAAAAAGGGACGATTTAGCAAGGGATTACAGGCAAAATAAAAAGGTAACCACAGAAGACAAGGAGGGGTGAGGAATAACTATATGACAGTCAAGAATCACTGGATAGGAATAAACAAGAAAAGAAGACAAAATGCAAATGTGATAGAAAGATTAGAGGATGTGACAGAAGAAATACAGGATGTACATGAATACATAGATAATGAAGAAAATGAGAATTTTGGACTTAGCATTATTGAGCTTAGAGTCTGCTTGGCTGACACAAAACTGGAAGTTACACTTCTGTGGTAGAGAGGGAGGAAGTCAAATTCCTGTGTGTGACTCTCAGGGGGCTTCCTGGGACCCTGATACATCCTTCAAACTACCAGAAAATTCAGAATCACTGGACTACATATTATTAGTGAAAGCAGCTAATGGACAGCTGTATGGGAGCCACTCTCCCACAACATAGCGATAACTAACCCAGTTTCAGGGATGACCAGAAAAGCAAAATTGTTGTTTCTGCAAAATGCCCGAGTGAATCTAGGCTAGGGCAGAGATGTTAATGGAGATATTTAACATAGCCATAGTTCCAACTAATGCATGGGAGTATGGGAAGCACAGCGACAAATGGATACTTTGTAGTGGGCGAGGAGGGTGAAACATTTTATTGGGTACAGCCAAGGACAGTTACGACTGGTCAGGGGGCAGTGTCCGAAGAACTGATGAGCGTAGCCATCCAGTAAATCCTCCCTTGACACTGATAAACAGCATTTGTTGCATTGCACCTCTATATTACTGTAACAGACCAGGACCTGATAAAGAATATGACAGAACTGTTTAGAAACCATGCTAATAGGTTAGTATTCACCAAATTTGACTGGAGGAAGTTTGGAACATCATACCCTACGCAGACAGAAGGAAACAGTAGTAGACAAATCGTAGGTCCAAGATTGGCACATTCAGTGTGACTCCAGGTCCCCGCGACACAGAGCTTGAACCCTCCCCACATAGTAGCATGAGAACTGGACAACAGAGTGAAAGGTCTGACAGACCCGAATCTCTGAGAAATGGAAACTGGGGCGTTGGACTTGCATTAATGTTGCATACAACAAGTGGTGTTGAAACTGTTGATAGATATTATGCCAGATTATTAGAATGTTTAATATGCATTGTGGAATACGTTTTAGAGTCAAACATGATTGCATATGAGCAACAGCTAAAGAATGCATTTTTAAAGGCAGTATTGCACCCAATTAGCAGCTTTATTACAGCACATGTTGAATCATCATTTTCTAGAGTGATTACGATGTTGTGAATATGCCAAGACATGCGAAGGCATTTTAATAACAAAAGAAAAGAAACTCAAGTATTTGCAGTAGAAGATGGATCAGAAGTCTTTTGTGGTACAAACTGGGAAGGGTAGAAAAATGCAGAAACAATCGATAAATGATCAGGGGACTTTGAGGAGAGAAAGAAAGGGTGATGTTCGGAAATCTTGGGAAAAAGGGACATTTATGAGGATTGCTGAGCAAATAAAAAGGTAACCACAGAGACAAGGAGGGTGAGGAATAACTATATGACAGTCAGGAGAATCACTGGATGAATAAACAAGAAAGAACCGGTAAATGTGATAGAAGGAATTGAGAGGATGTGACAGAAGAAGCCACAGGGTGTACATGAATTACATAGATAATGAAGAAAATGAAATTTTGGACTTAGCGCATTAATGGGTAGGCTCTGTGGCTGACACAAAACTGGAGGTTACACTTCTGACAGGAGGAAGTCAAATTCTGTGTGACTCAGGGGCTTCCACCGGACTGATACATCCCCTTCAAACTACCAGAAAATTCAGAATCACTGGACTACATATTGGTGAAACAGCTAATGGACTGTCTCGAGACCACTCTCCCACAACATAGCGATAACTAACAGTTTCAGGGATGACCCAGAAAAGCAAAATTGTTGTTTCTGCAAAATGCCCAGTGAATCTCTAGGGGCGAGACCTAATGCAGATATTTAGCATAGCCATAGTTTTCCAGCTATACGGGGTATGGAAGCACAGCGACAAATGGATACTTTGTATGTGACCAGGAGGGTGGCCATTTATTGGTACAGCTTCGGGACTTGAATTCTACGCGACTGGTCCAGGGGCAGTAATCGAAGAACTGATGGTAGCCATCAGTAAATCCTCATGACAAAAGCTGACAAACGGCATGTGTTGCATTGCTCTATAGCACTTTACAAATCCTGTCGATTACCACATATGCTTAACTAAAGATAGAAATTTGAAGTGGGCAGACCCTAGGAGAAAAAGTCACAAAGTGGGAGAAAAACAGACGAGTTAGAACTCTCTGAACAAGAAGTACAAAAGCACTCACAGGCAAGAGTGAGGGATAGCTGAGTAACACTCTTACTAGAGGAAGAGGAAAAAGCCTTACAAGACATACCAGAGACTCTCTGGTCAGCTTAGAGAAATCAGATGTAGGACTTATTCCTTACCTTAGGACCAGTTACTATCCGCCCAAAATCATCATTTTAGACCTCAAAAGACAGTATCCCTTAAGAAAGGGCCTTGAAATAGGAATCAAACCTATAATAGCCTTACTTAAGGAAGAGTCTTGATAGAATCTCCTGATTCACCGTGTAATACACCCTTATTTCCTGTTAGGAAAGCAAAAGGAGAATGGCATTATGGTCCATGATTTACAAGCTGTAAGAGAAATAGGAATCAAACCTATAATAGCAGCCTTACTTAGAGAAGGAATCTTGATAAGATCTGATTCACCGTGTAATACCCTTATTTCTGTTAGAAGCAAAGGGAGAATGGCGTGTGGTCCATGATTTACAAGCTGTAAATGGGTGTGTAGTGGTTGGCTGTGTGCAGGGATATAGCTGTACAAGGCTGGGTGGGGGTAATCGCCCAACTCGCGCCACCCGATAATATTGTTGGAAGCAGCGTGGTTATACCCAGGGGCACCTATGGTGTCTGCAATGTCCCACACAGATTTATTGTATGATTTGAAACCTCAACAGAAGTATTTTCTGTGGTAGATATTAACAATGCATTTTCTCAATACCAATGGACCCTGGCCATGGTTTGCATTTACATTCAGGGGAAACCAGTATACATATCTGAGACTACCACAGGGATATTGTGAAAGTCCAACAATATTCGCACAAAATAGCAAATGTACAATTGGGATTTATCACAGCTGGTCGATTTTACTTTATATGAGCGACATTCTGGCAGCCCCCACCCAACAAGACTGCAGAGAGGATACCGCAATTTAATATTACAATTTTGGCACTCAAGGACACAAGGTGAAGCAAAAACAAACTGCAACTTTGGAAAAAACAGGTCAAATACCTGGGATATATGTAATATCAAAGAAGGCCAGAATATTAGATGAAGACAGAAAACAGCAATATTACAGCACCCTAAACCAACTACCAGAAGAGACTGCGATGTCATCAGAAGTATTTTCCTGTGGTAGATATTACAATGCATTTTCTCAATACCAATGGACCCTGACAGCCATTCCAAACTGTCTTTGGAATCTGCTCCGCTGATTAACTGAGGATATTCAGAGCCAATGGTATCACAAGATGTTACATATCACACCGAAGCAGGAGTCAGCTTTCTGCAAACTGGAAACAACTGATAGCTTCTTCCCTAGTTTTAGGATTGCCAAACTATCTAGCGATTTTTCCCAAACTGTAGACTGTAAGCAAGGTTATATGGCGTCAGTGTTAACACAACAGCATGGACAAACAGCTGCCCGCCAACACTACTCACACTGCAGCTAGACCCAGTGGTGCGATCCTTGAGACCGTACCACTGGGATATACAAGCAGTGTGAAAGTCATCCACAGCTGCAATGGCAGTGCACAGAAATGGCAAATGTCTGGTGGGTTATCCCGCGAGAAAGCAGTCAGATTTTACTTTATGTAGGCGACATTCTGCTGGCAGCCCCCACCCAGCAAGACTGCAGAGAGGATACCATAGAATTATTACAATTTTTAGCCACTCCAAAGGCCTGAGGTAAGCAAAACAAGCTGCAACTTTGGAAAAACAGGTCAAATACCTGGGATGTAATATCCAAGAAGGCAGAATATTAGATGAAGACAGAAAAACAGCAATATTACAAGCACCTAAACCAACTACCAAGAGAGAATGATGTCCTTCCTGCTGGGTACTACTAACTTTTGTAGGAGTTGGATTCAAACTATCTTTGGAATCTGCTCCGTGACGCTAACTTGATATTCAAAAGCCAATGGCAGCACAAGATGTATTACAGTGGACACCAAGCAGAATCAGCTTTCTGCAAACTGAAGCAACGATAGCTTCTTCCCTAGTTTTAGGATTACTGAAACTATCATAGCGATTTTTTCCAAACTGTAGACTGTAAGCAAGGTTATATGGCGTCAGTGTTAACACAACAGCATGGGGACAAACAATGCCCCATAGCTTACTATTCACCACAGCTAGACCCAGTGAGATTAGATCCTTGCCCCACTGTGTACAAGCAGTAGTCACAGCTGCAATGGCGGTGCGACTTCAGCAGTAGTATTGTTCCACTCTCATTGAGAGTGCCTCATGCAGTGTGATTATTTTGCTGCAAGAATAAGTAGCATATCTTTCTCCTGCTAGACATCTTTCCTGTATGACTATACTGTTGGAGCCAACCTCATATGAAAATTGAGCGATGCACAACTTTGAATCCGTCAACCTTGCTCCCAACCCCTGCAGATGGCAAACCACACTGCTGCTTCAGCCACAGGAGTATTGAACCACCACAGAACTCTCTGTCGCCTCGCTGGTCGACAAACACTACCTAGACCAAATATCTTACAGATGTTCCCTTGGATGATGCGGGGTGATATACTATGTGGGCCCGGCTCGTGCAGGAGGTCCTACAGGACAGAATCTAGTGGGGTATGCAGTAGGTTCTGATGCGAGATTTTAGAAGTCTTTACCACACAACTTATCTGCACAGAAAGAAACGCTTAGAATTGATTGCTTGCCTTGACAAGGGCATGTACCTTAGCAAAGGTAAGAAAAGTAAACATTTTTACTGACAGTCAGTATGCTTTTTTCTACTGTACATGTTTTAGCAGCAGTGGAAAAATAGAGGAATGATAGCATCTACTGGTAAACCAATTAACCATGCACAATTTATTTTAGACTTGTTAGACTCT
The DNA here is from genome assembly GCF_019279795.1 of Protopterus annectens. Lineage (NCBI taxonomy): Eukaryota > Metazoa > Chordata > Ceratodontiformes > Protopteridae > Protopterus > Protopterus annectens. Next base: position 761,783,182 of record NC_056729.1, on the reverse strand, counting down.
ATTCAGTTACATCAGAGAGAAGTAGCTATTTGCAAATCGTGGCTGTACCAAAACAGCAGGATAGAATTTCAAGGTAATGTGAGGGCTGATACAGCTACCAAAACAAGCAGCTTCAGCTTCAGAAGTTTTCTTTTGAGTGAGGAATTACAACCATCTGAGATTTTAGACTTAGAAATGTTAAAAGCAATGCGAACTTGCCCCACTACAAATGTAGAAAACAGAAGTGGATAAAACGAGGAGCAATCCTTGAGAAGAGTTGTACATCTCCAAAGAAAACAAGCCGATTTTACCATCTAACTTGTTTAGATATGCAGCGTGTTAAGCCATGGGCATTGCCATGTCTCCAACGGGGGGATGGTACAGTTAGTGAATCAAATTTCTACGGCGTATGGTTACAAACTACACAAAAAAATTTTTGTGCAGCATGCCATGTTTGTAACAAGCATCATGCACAAGGGGCATTGAAACCTAAGCAAGGGGTTTCCCTATGCCACCACCATATCCGTTCCATACTATTTGTATGGTTTATAGAACTGAACAAATCTTGAAAATAAAGTACTGCCTTGTCATTATAGATATGTTTTCCAAATGGGTGAGCTTTTCCAACTAAAATCCAGATGCAGCTACTGTTGCAGAAGTCCTGGATTAAAGAAATTATTCCTAGATTTGGCATACCAAGAAAAGATTTATAGTGACAATGGCACGCTTTGTAAATCAAATATAACAACTTATCTCGTTATTCCGGGATTTCTTTGAAAAATCATTGTACATACCACCCCAATCTGCAGGATTAGTAGAGAGGCATAATGAGGTTTTGAAAAACAAGCTTAGAAAATTGATTAGAGACACAAAAGAACTGGGTGCGCACTATTTACTCTGGCACTGTTGAGCATGAGAACTGTTCAAATGCAAGGGTTAACTCCTTTTGAAGTTCTGTTGGGAGGGCATATTATACACCTCAATGAAGCCTCATGCCTGCAGAGCAGGCTGACAGTTCAGGGGTATCGCGATTGAGGCGATTTTTACTGCAAGAATAACAATAGTTCTTTGGGCAGCGGTGCCTTTCTTCTGCAGCGCGGCTTCAGCGAAGGCGACGCCGGGCAACATGAGCAAACAAGACCATCCGAGGAGCAGCAGTAGCCCCAGGCATGGGTCTGGGTGAAGGTGGTAAGAGAACAAATCTGGAGTTCCAACGAGTGGGAACACCTGGTACCGAATAATTTTATCTGCGGCTACTATTGCCGGTTTCGATCAATCCGTCAACCTGGCTCCCAACCTACGGATAGGCCTCTTCTGGATTAATTTGACATCACGCAGGGGTGGGTATAGACACTACCTAGAAAAGACCTTACAAGATGTTCCCTTGGATGATGCTGAGGTGACATACTATGTGGGCCGGCTCGTTGCAGCAGGAGAGGGGTCCTACAGGACAGAAATCTAGTGGGGTATGCAGTGGGTTCTGATAATGCGAGATTTTAGAAGCAAAACAAAGTCTTTACCACACAACTTATCTGCACAAGCAGCAGAAATTGATTGCCTTGACAAGGGCATGTACCTTAGCAAAAGGTAAGAAAGTAAACATTTTACTGACAGTCAGTATGCTTTTTTTCTACTGTACATGTTTTTGGCAGCAGTGGAAAAAAATAGAGGAATGATAGCATCTGCTGGTAAACCAATTGGTCTTTCTACACACAATTTATTTTAGACTTGTTAGACTCTATTCAGTTACATCAGAAAGTAGCTATTTGCAAAATTGGCTCATACCAAACAACAGGATAGAATTTCAAAAGGTAATGTGAGGGCTGATACAGCTGCAAAACAAGCAGCTTCAGCTTCAAGAGAAGTTTTCTTTTGAGTGAGGAATTACAACCATCTGAGATTTAGACTTAGAAATGTTAAAACAATGCAGACACTTACTACAAATGTAGAAAAACAGAAGTGGATAAAGCGAGGGCACAGCAATCCTTGAGAAGGGATTGTCCATCTCCAAAGAAAACAAACCGATTTTACCATCTAACTTGTTTAGATATGCAGCATTGTTAAGCCATGGGCATTGCCATGTCTCAACAGGGGGGATGGTACAGTTAGTGAATCAAGTGTTTACGACGTATGGATTTACAAACTACACAAAAAATTTTTGTGCAGCATGCACCATGTTTGTAACAAGCATCATGCACAAGGCATTGAAACCTAAGCAAGGGAGTTTCCCTATACCACCATATCCGTTCCATACTATTTGTATGGATTTTATAGAACTGAACAAATGCGAAAATAAGAAGTACTGCCTTGTCATTATAGATATGTTTTCCAAATGGGTGGAAGCTTTTCCAACTAAAAATCCAGATGCAGCTACTGTTGCAGAAGTCCTCGTTAAAGAAATTATTCCTAGATTTGGCATACCAGAAAAGATTTATAGTGACAATGGCACACACTTTGTAAATCAAACTATATAACAACTTATACGTTATTTCGGGATTTCTTTGAAAAATCATTGTGCATACCACCCCCAATCTGCAGGATTAGTAGAGAGGCATAATGAGGTTTTGAAAAACAAGCTTAGAAAATTGATTAGAGAGACACAAAAGAACTGGGTGCACTATTTACCTCTGGCACTGTTGAGCATGAGAACTGTTCCAAATGCAAAAGGGTTAACTTTGAAGAGTTCTGTTGGAGGAGCATAATATACACCTCAATGGAAACCTCTCATGCCTGCAGAGCAGGAGGCTGACAGTTCACTTGCAGGGTATATGAAGCGTTTTTGAATAACAAACTTTGCAGTTAAATTCTGTTCAGATAAAGACAAACAAGACCGCCGAGGCTTGGCCCAGGCCCCAGGCATGGGGTCTGGGTGAAGGTGGTAAGAGAAAAAAACTGGAGTTCCAAGTGGTGGGGGTCGATTAGGTACCAGGTACTACTGTAGAGCACCCACTGCAGTCAGATAAGTGAAGTGAAGCGTCCTTTGTTAATTTGACACACTGTAAACTGGTTAAAGAACTTTGAACTGGTTGTAAAACCTTGTTACTGTTGTACAATGAAACAAAATGACCAGGTACTGGGTGCACTATTTACCTCTGGCACTGTTGAGCATGAGAACTGTTCCAAATGCAAGGGTTAACTCCTTTTTGAAGTTCTGTTGGGGAGGGGCATATTATGCACCTCAATGGAAACCTCATCATGCCTGCAGGCAGGAGGCTGACAATTCACTTGCAGGGTATGGCGTTACAGGAGCAACAAACTTTTGCAGTTAAATTCTGTTTCAGATAAGAAACAAGACCATCGGAAGCAGCAGTAGCCCAGGCGCATGGGTCTGGGTGGTGAGCCAAGAAAAAAAACTGGGTTCTCCAGTGGGGAAGGAGTCGTGGGTACTACTGTGACACTTTCCTGCAGTCAAGATCGTGAAATTAGGCGTCCTGGATTAGTGACACACTGTAGGCACAGTTGAAACTTTGAGACAGGACAAACCCAGCATTACTGTTGTACAATGAGAACAAAATGACCAGGTATAGAGCAAACAGAGATGCAGAACAACCTCAGAAAACTTGCATAATTATTCTGGTAGCTATACTGATAACATTGATCGTTTGTTGTGGCCTTTCCTTTTTCCTGCCACAAAAGTTGAACTGATTAAACGTGATGAGCCAACCATAGACTGACACCCAAACTTTAACACTTATCAGGAAATTACACGTGTATGCTGAGACTTTTAATGTTTCGAACTGCTGGATTTGCACAGCCATACCAACAGCATACGGGGGGTTATTAATCACTGCAGTCCCCCTAGGGGTCAATGAAACCTGGGAAAATTTGATTTATGACACCGTAGCTATTAAAGCATATGATAAGGTAGCACTGTATTTGCCTGTGACACAAAAGGGAATTGTATATTTTTATAAGAATGACAAAATTCAAGTGGGTTGGAGCAGGTGCAATGTGACTGTACATTACAAATGTTATACCAAAGCAAACAAAATGGGTACAGCTTGTAATTCAAATTATGACTCATTTCTTGAGTCCATGCATAAAACTATTGAACAAGTGCAATGTAATCCTGTACTTTTTAAACAACTATCTGTAATAGATAGGAAAATGTTTCATGCTTGGGAAGCCATTTCGTAACAAAGTAACTACTAAGGTAGAGGATTGTTATTTTGTGTGTGGTAAGAAAGCATATAAATGGTTACCTGACAATTGGTCCGGCAGTTGTTTTTTGGGGTACCTGGTCCCGGCCATGCGACACACTGCAGTTTTGCCTCAGGGAAATATTCGAAATACCCGAGATGTGGCTAAGAAAGCTGTCAGGAAGCCTGAAAATCCAGTGGGACAGATCGAGGCAGGCTGGAAAGACCATCATACTGTGGGTACCAAACTGATGCACATGAACTTGAGTGATGCTGTTATATCATGGGCAGGCATATTACCTGCATATGGCGCAGTGAAATCGATTAGGGAGCTGCGAAAACTGTCTAAACTTCTCGAAGTAATGAGTAATGCAACTTTTTCTGCTCTTGAATTGATAACTGATGAACTGAATGCTATGAGAACTGTAGTGTTCCAGAACCGAATGACTCTTGACTTCACCCTAGCGGCGAGAGGTGGTACGTGCGCTTTAATCAAAGAAGAGTGCTGTGTGTATATACCTGATCATCAACATGAGATAAGTGATGCAGCACGGCCATGACCATACAGCCAGAGGTGTATATTAAACCAGAATAGGTCCCATCTAATGAGAGACTTTTTCCAGAATTTGTTTGGGGAAGGGCATTTCAAGTGTACATCCTGAGTTGCACATGTCTGTTACTCGTGTACCCTGTATTTACTGTCACAAAAACACATTTACACCGTGTCTTATTCAGTCTTAATTGACAGTATCAACAAGGCTTGTAGGTCTTGAACCCTGGACCATGCATCTGGAGGTCACTGGACATACCACTAAGCCATCTGGGTTGTATACATGTTGCATGGAGTTATAATGCACATCTTACTACAGGTATTCCACAGTACTGTGTCAGAAAAATATGTATTAATGTGTGTATGCTTAATGCTAATAAGAAACTAAATAAGTTAACACGTTTTTCATTCTATTTTATATGCACTGTTCTATATACAGTTGAGTTTCATATGAGACTGAAAAGATGCTTTTTGAAACTGCAGTGTGCTTTCTGAAACTTGCAAGATGCCCTCTGACCTAGTAATTTCTAGCACAGCAATATTTATGTTTATGCCTTTTGGAAATGTACTTGAGAAGCAGGTGATTATCTGCTAGGACAGGAAGAAATGAATGAACAATGCTATATTCTGTAA
>NC_056729.1:761710381-761775381 GCF_019279795.1 Protopterus annectens | reverse complement strand
AAGGTGGCAGTGGGTACCCTCATACACTTAGTAGCACAGGGCTGTTTGGGATGCACTCCGATTCTAACCACAAAAGGCCACAGTGTGCATGCTCATACACTTACATGTACATAACACATTGTAATGGACTCCTGTTGTAAACACACAGGTTTACAGCTATGTACATCTTACCTGTAAGTATATATGCACATCATACTGGTTTACTACATGATACCTATATGTGGCCCGTAAATTATATATCTGTGTCTGTGCTGTGTGATGCACATGCATACATGTACATGAAGTATTGACATATATATGTTAAGTATACACAATCATGCATGTGTGGACATGACAGACAATAGGTTAACTGAGACACACAGGCAGATGCTACGTACAGCATGTGTCACACCTTGCTGCCCTGAAAGGCATACACTGATAGCAGGTTGTGGACAGTGGCATTATATGTGGAACAGTGGCATGTGCAAGCATAATGTGTGAGCCAAATTGTGTAATGGTACTGAGGTGCAGGTGTCAAGATGACCTCTCCCGGCTGTGTTAGTAGTTGTCATTATTAGCAGGACTGCTACCTTAAGTATATCTGACATTGGTTATATACACAATTTCTGCTGCTGTCCGTCACCTTACATGACGCATATGCTACCAAGAACATTACTGCCACTTGCAGTGATGTCATGGTATGAGTGGCAACTGGTAGACCAAAACAATGAGCCAATGTCCTACTGTTATTATGAGGTTGTCCAGTGTCTGTCATTCTGAGCTGTCATGATTGAATGACAAGCCTTCAACACAGAGCACATGCATCCATGTTTCAGGTGTGTGTGGATAATACCAAGGTCGCATTTACCCATATAGCAGCATTCCAAGGCAAATGTCCTACACACAGAAGTAACACCCTGACACCTACAAGACAATTGCATTGGATGCTTATGCTAACCAGTTTTAGATGTGTGGCTTTAGTAATCCATTTGCTCAATGTAGAACCTACAATGGGGAATACTAACTTCTGTGCAGTGAGGAACACCTGGCTGAAGGCTCTGTAGTGCACAATTACACTACCACCATATAACTCAGATCCAGACATGTGGGCCATAACAGTGGTATGAACCATTCCAGGTGGTGGTGTCCACATATTCATAAAGGCTACTCACATGTAAAGACCACTACTCTGACATAAGTCATCACAAATGAATCAGGTACAGGTGACAGTGGCAAATGCTGCATTCTAAGTTGTATCCTCATATACATCCACCACCTTGTCCCCAGACTACCAACACACATCCATATGTGGTATGACATAGTATGGTAGACCACCAGATAACCTTCAATTGGTGGACTGTACCTAGGCCTACATCAACTGTACAAAGTACCCATGTAAAGACACAGCTGCATAATGTGTTATGCAGTGCAATAATACCACTGTTTGTAACCAGCTCAGTTGTACACATACCAGGGTCCCTTGGATGTTATCAGCATTAACACAGTCAACTGTTGCTGTACACCAGTAAATAATGCCCTCATGGTTGGATATGACCTAACTGTACCTACCCTGGATATGTACATCCCACACTCATACAACATAAATGACATTACCATAGCTTTTGTTATCCTTTCTACATACAGGTGGTTACAGTCATTACACACATGCACATGGCGGATAGCATGCTAACAGTACATAAGGTTTGATATCTATGTTAACAGAGGTAATATTCCCTCTCTACTGGTCACCTATGACACCTATCATATCATACAACACCCCATGTGGCATGTATGTCATTAGACATGTCCACCTAATGCAATGCCTACAAACATACCCAAATAACAGGATCATAGGACCTACACAAGGCCTGTATTGACAGACTCAGGGAAATCCAGCTCTGCACTGTATGTTCCTGAGTAGTCACAGGTGATATGTTCATAACATGTACAGCCATGTGTGGCCACAGCTCCTACATATACCCCATGTCAACAATTGCAAGCCATGAATGCTGTGTGCTGTCTGGACATTAGCCTTAGTACAATAGCCAGTATGTGCTGGGATGAGATGTTTACAAGCCACAGACCTTGCACATGCTTGAATGAGCGTACTGCCTAGCCTAACAGAGCACATTGCTGGCACTCTTCCAGTAAGCATGAGGTGTGTGTGGCAAATATGATGTGCTCACTGTTGACCATTACAGTGCCCTGGCTTCACCATGGCACTGTCAAGTAACAATTTGTAGGAGCATGACATGGAATAATGCTGTGTGTGTCTTGCTGATATGTGCTGTTGTCATATATGTACACTTGGCTACTCGGTGAAGGTGGTTGTGTCCTACCAGTACATGAATACAACATCCATTATGGTGTAATGCTCGGCCATGTTTCACACATGGCATGGAGAAGGTGTGGAATGTATCCTCTTGACCTGCTAGTGCACTTACTGATGTAGACCACATATGTGCATATGTATTGATGCTTGTGTAGATTCCATGTGTGTGCAGTGTCTGATGTTTGAAGGTGACTGTTGTCTTAATACATCATGCTGTTGCAATACAGCCTCAAAATTGCCAACTGTATATGGTGATATGCTCTAAGTACAGTAAGCTGTACATGAGGTATGGACAGATGTTTGGACATGACTAGTAAGTGGTGGGACTACTTTGCAAATGAATGATTACTGAGGACAGCTCACTGGTGTGTTACAACCATTCCTACAATAACCAGTGTAACTGCTAAGGTCTGGTTTTGTTAATTGAAGTGGAAGACAGACAATGTAGAATGCAGTAAGGGTGACACTGAAGGCAAACCTCTTGATACCTGCAACAGTAATACCTCCCCTGTGCATATATTGTGCATATATCAGCAAAGTTGGCAAAGGAAAGAGTCAGTAAGCTTTGTAGCAAATGCAATAGTGCTGTACTTCTGTAACACCTGTCATGAGATAGGCAGGTGTTTGATTCACAGAACTGGCATGTGTGGGTGTGTGTGTGTCCATATATGTCACATATTGTTGAGAATACATCCCACATGTTTTCACTCTCCTGAACACTATTGTTGACATCAGTACAGAGTGAAGTGTAGAAAGAAAGGCATAGGCAGGTGGTTGATCCTCACACATGTCAAGTGTCTGTATGTGTGTGACACAGGTGTATATATTTGTGAATGCCACACTGTGTGTGTGTGTGTGTGTGTGTGTGTGTGTGTGTGTGTGTGTGTGTGTGTGTGTGTGTGTGTGTGTGTGTGTGTGTGTGTGTGTGTGTGTGTGTGTATGGCTGTCCGGTCCCTGGAGTGAGACTGTATTTTACCATAGTGAAATGTTAATGCCCCCTCCCCCCATCCATTCAATGCAATCTAGTATCCCTGTTGATATCATCAATCTTAGACGGGCATTCTAACCTCCTGTTAACATGTGCACCCTGGGGTATGACTTGTTGTTACATAGCCTACTGATGAGCCCCCCTCCCCACATACACTCACTGTACTATAGTATCCCTGTCAATGTCCTCGATCTTAGGCCATTCTGACTACCCGTACATGTGTGATCTCTGTGGCGCATCTTGTAATTGCGTAGTACTATAATGATGATATGCACATAGGCAGGGGTTCTCATCCAAACACTGACAACTGTGTGTGTGTGTGTGTGTGTGTGTGTGTGTGTGTGTGTGTGTGCGTCAGAGTGTGTGTTACTGGGTGTGTCTGTGTTTGCATGTTGTCATGGCAGTGGGTATTGCTGCTTCCCAATGAGAAGCCACTATTTTCACTGGCCTTTTCCCTTGTCATCTGCCATACCACTCTTTTACCTCCTCCCCACTCCAGGTAACTATACCTGTGATGTCACCCACTATGGATGTGATGGCTCTGAACACAGTAGCTTACTACACAGCTGTCATGCTCTTGGATCATTAGAACAGTAAACATAATTGAAACATGGGAGATTATAACTGTGATGTGGAAGCTACAAAGTGTGTGCAGGTATTGTCATACAGACCTGTGAGTAGTCAACATGTACATATGGGACACTAACCACAAACACCGACATCCCCCAGCACATGCAACTACACCTGAAAGAGGAAAGCAGAACATCAAGATCAACATGCTGTTAGTGTTGTTACACATGATACATACTGTCAAACATACAAAAGGCATTCTAAAACTGTAATACATGGTATGTCTGTTGCCTGTCAACACTACTCAACAATATTAATCTACAATTGTCTACCTAGTATGTTCACCCTGTGCATCATATGATCATGTCTCTGCAATGATGGTGTGGATGACAGGGATGCAGCACAGGCATCATCATATGCACAGGGTGATAATGTTTGCTAGAGGCCTAGGCTGCGCCATTGGATGACATCATGTGTGTGTGTGTTAGGGCCTGTGATAGCATTGGGCATGTGTGGATGTTATGCGTGTGTATGTTTAGGTGCCCTACATTTGTTTCCAATGTGTGATTGTATGCATGCACACAGGTCTGGCATGTGACTGACCTACACATGGGTATTATTGACAGCTGCAGACTGTACAAGGCAGGTTTCACAGTTCACGGTGTCTGGCCACGGCCGCGTGACCTGCGCCTGCCAGGGGTTGCATGGGCACTACCAGACAGAGGTCCAGATTGGGTACTGTCTGATGACACATGTCCACTGGAATTATTCTTCTGCTGCTACTGCCCCTATGGGATCTGGCATGTGCAGTAGCATGTTCATGTAGACCTTCAACAGGTGATGTAGCTGACCTACGTCCACGTGCCTGACACCTCACTCCCACCAGATGTTCCAGCACAGACATTCCATGCTCGAGGATTGACATGCCACAGTCAAGGACTCCCACCATGTCACTCAATCATCTATCCAAAACATCTGCAAGATGATGGTGAGCATTTAAAATTGGCTGGATGTTGTCAGTTAATGAACGGACAGCAGCCCTCTGAAGCCTCAGACCTTCTCTGTTGTGCAGTTCAGCATGTGCCTGTGTCTCCATTACAGCCTGAAACATGCGTCTGGTGACTCCAGCTGATGTGCTTTGTCTCGCAGGGGCATGTTGGCCAGTGGTCCTCCTACGAGCAGTACTGGGCACATGCCTGTGTGGGACATCACCAGTCAGTTGACTGGGATCATGGTTTGCAGGCACACCTACCATAGTCTCTACACTTCCCTATTCCATGCTACCACCTGCCAACTGTTCTTCCTCTATGGCCAGTGGTGATGGGGTATGTGTAGGCAGGGGAACTGTGTGCAAGGATGAGGGGGATACAGGTGGAATGGCAACCAATGGCACAGATTAAGCCCCTGACAACCCTGCCTGTGCCTCAATCATACTATCATCATCACTGCTAGAGTCTGTGGGGACACTAACATCAGGTGGACTGCAGGAGGGCAATGCACCTACATCAACACCTGTGAGGAGAAGACAAGAATTGTACAAGTTATACCAGACAGACACACAGACACACCCACACACAGACATACCCACACATACACACAGACACACACACAGACACCCACAGACACACACAGACACACACACAGACACACACACAAACACACACAGAAACACACAGACACACACAGACACACACAGACACACACTACATGCAGGTGATATGGCAGATGGCATTCAGCTTAGACAATTATAGTGGTAGTTATAATACATCCCTGAGTTGCACACAACAGCATGCATGTGTTATAGCAGATGGCATGCACCTTACACAATTATAGTGGTGGTTATCATACATACCTGTATTGCACCCGCTGTGTTACTAGCCTAAGCCCCATACCTGCAACACAATGCATGCACTTTGCACCATTGCACCGCACTGTTATGGTGTGTACAACATACACCACATGTTATCAGACAATCGCTGACCTTTGTACATCTGCCACTGATGCTTTGTGTTGGCCACCACTCCTATGTGTAAGGACATGAGCAGAAAGGTATGTCGACTGAATACTATGTTTGCCTGAGCCCTAGCTTACATATCACCCCCAAAGCAGTGCATGTCTGTTCAACATTATTCTGCCTACCCCTGAGCTGAGTCTACAGACATTGTGCATGTGGCTGTACACACATGTTTGACATGACTGTCCCTACTTTGCAATGGTGCCACAGACTAGCACAGGTTTACAGTACACCGGCCTGATGTGTGGTGTATGACCTTGCCAATCACATGTAGTATGACATGTCTTCTGCTGACATGTTGAATGACATGCATACATGTGTAACACAATGGTGTCCTTTCCAAACTACAGTATGTAATGGTGTCCCAATGCAGGGACATGTTATACTAACATGGGCCTTCAGCTTACGCAATGTTGTCTGTCCACCCTACAAATATGCAGTGACATACTGCACATTGAGCTGCTGTGCATAGCCATTTCAGAGCATCATGTGGCTTCACAATTGCTATACAGTGTGAGTTACTGACACTGTTCATAGCCATGACTATGTTCACATGCAATACATATCTAATGTGGTATGTGACCCACGTCACTGAAGTGTATACACACTAAACTCTAATGTGGAATGTGTGACACAGGTCACAGAAGGGTATATGGATGACACCCCTGCACATTTGCAACCATATTACTGATGCCTGGCAACTATGCCCACACATGGCTAACTTAGCAGTACTCTATGTCCCACATGCCATCTGTGTACCTCACACACATGAGGAGCAGGCATGACAGTGATGTCTGACACCAGCAAGGTGAATGTACTGTATCTGTGGCCTGATGTGGTTGTATGTGCATGTTGTACAACACGTGTATGCATTTGGATGCTGTATAGGTGAATGCTTTCATGTCGTGACACACTCAAGATGTTCATGACATGTTATGTGGTGGTTTCATGTTATGCCTACACAAGCTGTGCATAGGCCTGTATGATGTTTAGTGTTTTACATCTGCAATAACACCATTACACAAAGGCCATAGTTGTATTGTGTTGAGCCAATGTACAACAGGATATGCACTCATGTACACCACTTTTACTGTGTGTGTTGCTTCATGTCTCTGGCCATCCTGCATGGCCATGTGTACACATGTTCTGCCCAATGTTTGTGACGGCCATCTTATTTCACATGTCAGTGTTATCCCATATGACATACACCCATAGATGTCATATGCTCCACTGAAGACAGGGTTATGCAGACAAAGGGTGGTATGTATGGAATGTGAGACATCATGTTTTGCAGGATAGTTGAGCAGTGTGTTGCAGTCAGCCCACTACATATCATGGACATGTCAGATAGTACATGACATTGTGTGACATTCATAGCAAGGTTATAATCCACAAGGGTGTATCCTGTGTGCCAGTCATACTCCAGCTCCAACACATTTAGAGTGTGTGCACACATATGCTCTCTGTACAGTACTGTTTGTATTCCCAACATGTGTAATGCTGATATGTAGCACCTGTCCCTACAGTGAAACACACCTCCACCATTGCATTCACAGTTGTCCACACATCTGGCAATGACAGTTTGGAAGGTTTAGCGTAGGTGTTTCATATAGTCTTCAATTGTTTCACATGGGTAACCACTGTGATGCATTGCAGGTCTGACCAGTGTCTATTAACAGGACCACCATACATTATGTGCACATGTGTTATGGCAGATAGCATGCAATTAATATGATTTGTGCATTATCAAGCCTGGTAAATAATAACAATCTCACCTGATAGGCTGCTGTTGCTGCAAAATACCAGAGGTACCTAAACAGGAGTGTCCCAGCAGTAAGATCATTATCCACACCTGTGTGATAGCTACAGGGTGCAATATCCATGTTAGCACATAAGCCAGTACAATACACTATACTATGGAGTATGCACATATGTGCATACATAGAGTAGCAGACTATAGTATGTGGCATGTGTGCATGCCTGCCTTGCATATGATGTTACATTACATATTGTACAGTAACACATGTAACTATGTGAAATATAGTTGTGTTATATGTGCAGTACTGACTTACCAGGCAACTCAAGGCTCGGTGGTTGAGAGACACCCACCTCCACAATACCAGCAAAAGCTTGTGGATGGAGGTCTGCAGGTGTCCCCAGGTTGGCCAGTAACTCCTCGGTATGTGTGAGTGGGGGCTGGGTGAGTGGCCCCCCACCTGTTGCACCTTGTTCCCTGGCGATTGCATTAGTACACTGTTTCAGCCATCTTATGAGGTCAGTGCAGTGTCGATGCACCTGCTAATAGGTGCGATTGTGAACTGCAACTTCATTTACCCTCCTTCCTCCCACAGGGCACCCCGCTGTTGTGCATCCTGTGGCACATGGCTGAAGAGTATTGTATGGTTGTCGAGGAGGTATGGGACTAGGACTTTATCCTCCAAGTGGGTGTACACTGGCAGCCTGCTACGTGGCATACCTGGAAGACATAATGATGGAAACAGGTCACAGAAACTCACAGAGAAGTACAGAAGTACAGCTGAACATACATGTGTATCACATTTATTAAGATTACAAATAAGTCTTTGCAAATCTACATGACAACACCACTGACATGTTTAAGTCACACACATTTGACACTTACTGGTGATGTGATGTTATCTCCATATATATGTTTGTGTCATGTGATGACATTGCTCATACTCCATGTGGATGTTGTCTTGACGTGGGCATGTCTGTTTGCCTGTACTGGTGTCTTTACCTATCAGCACATACCTGGATGTGTTCACATTAATCCAATCGACCTTAATGCTGTGTATATTTCACATATATAGTCATACATAGCCATTAGGGACATGACCTGTGACCCTGCAGACTTGCAAGCATGTATGTGTTTTGCCATATACATCTACATGGCACTGTACAGCTGTGTAGCATCCTGCCATGTATTGCCGGTGTTGCACATGTATAACACATGGGACAATAGCTAGCCTGATGGTATTTGCAGGGTTGGATATCAACTATAGCATGTATGGCCATAGTGATCTAGTAGGCTATATTCCCTGGGCCATTTATGAGCCTAGGCAGACAGGTTACCTAGCTGTAGGCAACATACAGGTGAGTTTCAGTGGCCAATTCAAGCAGTGCCACAGAACTGATCCACAGGGTTACTGATATATTTGGCATGTGGTCATCACACCATGTCACAGAGAGGGGTGATGTGCAGGGATGCATAGTATGGCAAGAGTATGTTAAGTGTATGGGACAGAGATCTGTCAGGCATGTTGTGATCCTTGTACTAGAAAGGTGGATGTCCATGAAGTATGTGTTTATTTGGGATCAGGATGTGTTAAGTGTAGCATGTCCAATTCCTCTGGGATGGACATGGCTTGATTCAGGGTAGGCTGCATGCTACATAGTGGAGCTAGGGATTGGGAAGGGCAGTGTAGGCCATCTACACATGGGAAATAACCCTTAAAGGAAATATGTGATCTATTATGGGCCTCATGAGTGTTGAGTATGGCTGAGCAATTCTCTCTATATTCCTGAATGGCACCCTGTCATGATTAGGAGTGCCACATATGACTACCTGACTGGTGTGGTGAAGTTCCTATCAAAGGAAAGACTACTGTCTAGCTGCATCCCATACACACACAGTTGCCATTATGTTGACTGCTGCCTAGGTGGTAGTTCATGGGTACAGGGTTTTTAACATAGGGAATGACAATGCAATACTTAGCTGTCAGATTGTGGCCATATGTCACACATCACACATCTGACACACAAAGTCCCTTCTGTATGTTGAACGCAGCACATATTGAGTCAACTATTGCTCCTAGTTCAGTCATTTGCAAACATCATTATGCAGATGCCTTCTGTGTTAGTCTTTGTGGTATAGATAACAAAGAGGGGGAGTACCAGGAATGAACCCTGTATTACTGTGGCTGGCACTGGTTTGATGTGTGTGTATTAGTCAGACACCTTCTGTAGTGTTGGTTCTGCCAGCAGTTCAGTTGCCAACCACTCCTGTGACATAGTAATATACACCTAGTTTACTGAGTGTAGCTGGCACACAGTATGGGTGATGGTGTCCTACGACCTGGCAAGGTCATAATATGCAATGTGAATCAACCCTACTGTCATCTACATCTGGACTGAGTACATCAAATATGTTGATCACGGTTCATGGCCTTACAGACCAGACTCAGCAAGGTAGTTGTGCACTATTTCCCATTATCAATGGTGTCTCCCCCTTTGTGGGGTGTGATAACTGTTGCTGTGCACCATTCAGTGTGTACACAGCCTGACATGGAGCTATGACTGAACATGATATGTATGTGGATAGCTGATTGTTCTTACATTTGTGTAGGATACACCCTGGGATGTTGACAGGTCCCATGAAAGCTGTATGTATGGCTTTAGAGAGTGCGGCTTGTACCTGCATAGTTGTTATTACAGGGGCACTGTAGTGTACATGGATATATAACTAAGTGTACCTGTTGGGGGGGAGGTGGGAGTGGGTTTAGGTTTTCTAAGACCCTATCTGGATGAACAGGTGCTATTTCTGTAGGTGCAGTACTTCTCATGCCATAGTGCTGTGCAGCACACCAGGTCTTGTTGTTGCCATTACGATTAATGACACAGCTATAGAATGCTCTGTGCTTGGCCTCATAATATGTGGCTGATTAGTTTCACAGTAGCTTTGTGTGGTTTTATATGGTGTATCTGCACCTTACTGAGACTGACCAGGGATCACCTACACTTATGTGTGTTCACTCTTGCAACATTACTACCTTGTGTGGTGGTACAGTTTAAAGCATGGTACCTCCATTTTGCCTTCTTGTTTGTGTTTGGTTGAATCTTGGTTCTGTTTCAATGGCACAATCACTGCACGTATGTGACTGCTTAAGGTTCATTTGTGTAGGATTCAGCATTTGCACATGCATTGTCCATCTGCATGGGTGCCATGACAATCACCACTTTGCTCTTAGGAAACATAACATTGGCATTGGAGACTGACTATGTGTAGCATACTGTTAGCCCTGTTTGTGTGACTACTGTGATCCAGGTCATTGGGGTTGATGAAATCCAACATGCATTGAGCGCAGGTGTTGGTACATGAGGAGTCTTCCCAGTTTATAATGGAATAGTTGAGAGTAGCCATTATTATGGTTTTCTGTCTCAGACCTAATCTTCCCCATTACAGCACATTATGACAGTTGGGAAATCTGCGGCATGGTGGGTGATCTGTCGCAAGGTGCAATTTGAATTCCACTTTTGCGCAAAGGTAGTTGCTCAGCATAATGCATCTGAAGTTATGCAAGTGCAACTAGCGTGGAGATGTACATATCCTTCAGGAATATGGACACACCTGCGGCCCGTGTGTTCCAATAAAGGATAATGGGCAAGAGGTGAGGTATGTGTTATAGAGTACTTGGTACTTGTAGTACTGAATGCTCATACAGGCATGTCCACTAGTCAGCTACTGGTGTTTACTAATGTCAGCTTTGTGTATGTGGCCATCCCGGGGGAATGTAATCTCTATGCCATGTATGTGTTATAACATGGTCATGCAGGTGTGTTCTTCGGAGCATTGAAACATGTCTCAGCCACTGCACAGATATGTTCTCCATGTTAGGGATTGACATATGTGTGCCCATATAGTGTTTCTGACATGTATCATTGTGTAGCGAAACCCACAGTTTATTGCTTGGCTGTCCTTGTAACAGCAGTGGACCTTCACTAGAACTGTGCATGGTGAAGGCACTATAGGGGAAGCATGAGCCCTAGACAGTATCCAGATTCCCAGGGGTGACAGGTGCAGGCTCTGTCTGGCAAAGCATCATGGTCTGTCAACTATGTTATCCCAGGTAGACAGATACTGGATACCCTTTGACTTGCACCACTACACTAGACAATTGTGGAATACAATCCTTTTGTCCCTGTACTGCAGTATCATTCTGGCCAATGGCAGAATGCTACCCAGGCCTTGAGACATACATGCATGGGCTACAAGACCTGACAGTTCCTACATGTGTTTCCATGCAGTCCAGGCTACTGCATCACAGGTCCTGCACAACAACATGGAATATGCCAGAGCCATGTGTATATTTCAAAAGGTGGTTTGAGTGTATGGGTATGTGGCTAATCATGGCAGACAGGCAGCTGACAGTATGTATGCCCTCGTATAGGCTGGTGTGTAACATAGTGCTAAAGTTTGCATTCACAAATGAGAACTGTTGGGTATGTTTCCGGCCACGTGTTCTGAGGTGTGACACAATTATGCAAACTATGTCATACAGTTTGTGTATTTCATTGTCTGTCTCTTCCAGCTTGGGAGGTCACTTGTTTAGCCAGATACTTAGAAGCATCTGTGAATGTGTGTGATTTCTGGTAGTGTGTGTGGGTGTCCTTACTGTGTTCTGGTAACGGTATGTGTTGGTTGTGATGATGAGATGAATGTGATAATGTACACCTCATGACTGTCCAGTTCAGTCATGGCTGTAGACTGGGCTGCCTTCAAGCTTACCCCTGTAGCTACATCCCAAACAATGTGTGGGGCGTGGTGTTAGGTGGGTTTTGCAGTGTACATGGCATACAGATTACATTCCCCCAGGATGGCCACATACACAAAGCTGACATTAGTAAACACCGGTAGCTGACTAGTGGACATGCCTGTATGAGCATTCAGTGCTACAAATACCAAGTACTATATTTAATTTACTTACTGCTTATGAAGATGTTTTGGACAGTGATGCTCACATGTAAATATTTGTGTTATGGACGTGACAACACTGGCTATTACGGAAACATTGTAGCTACCTTTAGCAGCAATCCTCCTCTGAGGAGCACATCACATCCTGTTAGTTGATTACAGATGATGCAAGTGTCTACAGGTCTGTTTCCTTCTCTGGGTATATACTCACATATCCACCAGGACCATGAGCTCTGTTGGGCACAGACACCCACTCTTCAAACAGAGTCATATATCAATAGACTCTGATGCCACTATAAACATGATCAGGATATAATCAGATAGTGTAAGCCATCACCTATGAAGCAGCTCTTACACATGGGCAGCAGTCTCCTACATCTTACAATCCTACTGCAGATGTTACACTGGAGTTAAAGATGATATGCAACCTGTTTCATTACCAGTACTGTCCACTACCTTACATACAGTATGTGCAAGCAGTTGTTAGGTTGGCAATGAGAGGTTAAGCTACACAAACCTGGTAGTTCAATCAGTGTGTCTCTACTCTCAGTAACCACTCTATGTAGGTGTGCATATAGCCATTTGTCCCATCCCTGTAACAAGGGTCACTACACATTTGCATAACATGTACACATGCACAGCTGTTATTGCTTGCAAACGATACTAGAGAGGACCAGCCCTGTAACAAGGGTCACTACACATTTGCATAACATGTACACATACACAGCTGTTATTGCTTGCAAAAGATACAAGAGAGGTCTAGCACTGTAACAAGGGTCACTACACATTTGCATTACATGGACACATGCACAGCTGTTATTGCTTGCAAACAATACTAGAGAGGTGTATATTACTTATGTTATGTGTATGGATAGTTACCTAGCTCTTCCAATTATCTTTGCTATCATGCTGCTAAACTGTTAGATGAATACAAATGATATGTATCCTGTTATTGAGTATTGTAATTGCCAATAGACATAACTACTGTTTGTATAACTACTGTTTGCATAACATAACAGAACTGCTATGTAGAATGGAATACAAATCTGCCTAAAATACTGTACATTACACATTTATTGGCACAATATCCTACAATGCACACCATATCTGCACAGTAAGCCCACCTTTGACATGTTCATGTTACTTATACACCCATACATATGTTGACTGTTACAATATATCGACATATACTATCCCTGTTATAGCACATACTTGTTGGACCAATCCTGACACTGACAGTGGCTGGAAGCGGATTGGTGAGTTCCAAGCCCATATCATCCCTTGTGGTGTATGCGGAGTTTGCCTTGTGTCCTACAGCAGTACACACATAGAATACTACAAGCACTACTACTGCTCAACAATACATTGCTACAAGATAGCTATTTAAACTATATGCATTGATTACACTGTAATTCTTACAGAACAGGTACTACATACACAGACATACTACATGTTATACATACCTTCTTAGTAAGTGGAGGTGTTATTGACTAGTATAATACTTGTTTTTAGTACGTCTTTCAGTGTTTTGTATTGTCCTACAGGTAGATGCAGATGGTTTGAATGTATGACAAGGCAACCTTTTATAGTTACAGATCAGTAACATGTGCTATCCTGATAACCAATTGGTGTTCCTAAGTAGCTAATTACATGCACATCAGCTGCGCTGCTACTGTCTTAGCCAATACCATGGCAACAGTGGAGTATAATTGAGTACTCCACTTGGGCGATGTCCCTTTGCCTTAATTGTGACGTAGACAGTGTGGAAGTGTTGTTTGGAATCTACTGCAACAGCTGTATGGAGACGAACAGTAATATATTGAGTGTAATGCCTAGAGGATTTGGTCTAAATGTGAGTACTGCTGTTATATTTCTGAACATTGCTACTTGTGCAGGGTTTGTCTGTACCTAATACTTCTGCATATGTTTCAGTCTGGCCAGGTTGTTTGACCAGCTCGAGGCTGCATAGCTATGCATATAATGTTAGGGGGTTTACAGTGTGCTTACCAGACGTATTTAGTTTGGTGTTACTGTGTATCATACTGTGCTGATAATCAGTACTCGGTAACACTTCCTGGTGTACGAACCTTTCAACCCTCTGAAACGGGATTAGATCATACAAACCCTGTTACATCAGCAGCTGTTCAATTGTATAACAGCAACTATTTCACATAGGGTCATGTTAGTGTGTCTGTGTCCAGGTATGTTAAGGTTTCAGCAGATGTTGTACAGTAGTTGAAGAATTGATTATGGTATGACAGTATGTATTGATGTAATTATTTTGGTTGTGGGGTAGATGTTGGTGAGTGTACATAGCACATGCAGGTGTGTTGGAACCCCTTTTATACAACATCTATATGTGTGTGGGTGTTCTTTCCCTATGTGAACACCTATCCCTTAGTGGACTAATGCTACGGTAATTGTAGGCTGATTCGTTAAGGCACTGTTAAATGCTTCCTTTATAGCATGCAGGTACTGTTAGTCCTTGAATCCTTTTGGCAATACATTGGAATATAATAAAGTTTTGCAAAATGAAAGCTGTCTGTGTATTTTTGTCATGGATATTTGCAGTCATTGCAGTTGTGTTGCTGACTGTGTCCATAGAACATATTTGTAATAGTGTATTGGCATATACTCTTCATATGTTATGTTCATATTGTTTGGGGGGGTGGAATGTGTGATTACTATGGTCCATGTTATACTCAGATATGAACATTTCGGATGCTGTCTGCACACATGTATGTATGTGTATATATATATATATATATATATATATATATATATATATATATATACACATACATACATACATGTGTGCAGACAGCATATATATCTATGTGTGTACATGTATATATATATATATATATATATATATATATATATATATAGATATATAGATATATATTATTGCATACGTTTAGCTATACCTCCATAGATGTGTAGATGTTTTTAATCTATCTATATATCGACATATATATATATATATATATATATATATAGATCTGTATATATCGACATGTCTCTATGTATCTCTCTCTCTATATATATCTATATATTTATATATGAGCATACACCTTTCATTGGGTATATGGCGGGTTGTCATATTTCAACACATTCCTTCCTTTTGTGTTTTAACCTGTCTGCATACACACCTTGGATAGGTACATCCCAGGTAGCTTAGTTTTAGGTTACTCTGAGGATGGAGTACATGGTTGCGGGTTCTAATCCTGGAAGGTGTTATTATTTTACCTCTCAGAGTAGGCACTGGTAGGGAAAGTGTGAATAATGCACATTTAAGTGGTTGTAAGCAGATTTGCCCGTGGTCTGCGTGACATTAAGCAAAGGTTAAACCTGTGAAGCACTTCTCCATTTACCGTGTTTCAGTGCCGCTTACCGTCGCGCAAACCAGTGGAAACCCGCTTACAACTGCTTAAGAGTGCTTTAATCCACCTACATCCAACAGCCTTTATTCTGGCCCTCAGAATAACTTAACAACCCTTGCAAATCTTGAACCCAAGACCATGAACACCACAGTCACTGACTTTACCACTAAGGCACCTGAGATATGTACAAATGTTATAATGTTTAGAATATACATTTTACTACAGGCATTCCTCACTACTGAAAACAAATGTGACAGTCAGTTGGTGTACATATGTCTGATACATGTTAATGTTCATATGTTTGTGAAATTAGGTGTTGCAATGTGACATGACAGGGTGTATTATGAATGAGAAAGGTTCTTGTTTTGTGACTTTTTTATATTGTCCCCATACTCCATGTATACCCGTCCAGTTCACTTATTGAACATCTGACCCAGGCCCTCCTTGATGCATGATTTCATTACCCAGCATTCCGCCCCCGCCCCAATCTTCACATACACAACAACCATCCCTTCTATGGTGAATTAGGTTAATATTTATAGTTATAATATCAGAGCTGCATGTGTTTTGTGTACACTCCATTTCCTTTGGAGTGCTTCTGTGTCACAAAGTGTGTTCATAGATGTTTATATATATAGCTTTTGATGTAACTGTATTATATATATCTATATCTATATATATATATATATATATATATATATATGTGTGTGTGTGTGTGTGTGTGTGTGTGTGTGTGTGTGCAGACATCACTGACATATATATATATATATATATATATATATATATATATATATATATATATATATTTCGTATTAATTTGTAACAGTAATACATATGTAGACTGGGTAGACTGGAATGTGTTGTTTCACAAACTACAGTACATTACAATGTACTGTACATATGTACACAAAGTGACTGTCTCATTTGTGATCATTACAGTGGAATGCATATGGTATAAGGTGTAGTCTTAGGACTGTGAAACATGTGTACTCCTCAGATGGCTGAGTGGTAAGTCCCATGAATATAGTGTGCATGGTCCTGGGTTTAACACCTGCGATGCTTTACAAATGTTTTTTACTCCAGAATAAGGCTCATTTAAGCAGTTGTAAGCATGTTTAAAAGTGTTTGTGTGACATTATAGCAGCAGTTAAACACAGTTAAACAAAATTTGTAACGTATAACCTGTGCACACAAACACGGCCACATCTGCTAACTACTCAGGATATATACATGTCAGTGAAGTAACATCTCACTATGTGCTTTCATAACATTACATTCTCTATTGACTGTACTCTCCAGCACACATGGGTTTATATGGGTGTTTTGAATGTTTATTATACAGACGATTACTACCTATATATGCAAGCTGTAGTTAAGGTATACTTTTGAACATGATAAACATCCCTGCCTTTATTGGGATTGGCACCTCGAATGCACAGATACTATGCAGATGCTGTAATCATTACACTGCTGAAATTAACGTTGCTTTCGCCTATTTCCTATTTAGATGATTTCTATGTGTAAGCTACTCTAAGCAAAGGGTGGAGGCCCCCAAACCCACTGAGCTTCACTTACTCTTCAAATAACAACATATAACAAATGTACTGTGATACAGTATATTACATTCCTACCTACATTAGGCATAGCCCCTCACTGACACACTTCAAGGGAAACCTTGTTGTGTGAATGGGTAAGAGAATATACACCCCTGGGATCATGTGTCCCAGAACCATACAGCCAGGGGGTGGGGGAGCCTGTCTAGTTTGATAGCTGCGAGACCTGTTGGGGAAATTGAATGGTGTTGAATTGTCACATTAACATGCCCTCTTTAGATCACTAAGTGCCCCTATCACCCTCCACAACCCCAGTCTTCAACAGCTTCCAGCAACTCTGCCTGGAATTGCTTCATTGGCTATGCTTCACAGAGGCTCAGCTACTTCATCAATGGTGCAGAGAAATCCAACACACTGTAGCTATGCTTCTAATTGCCCTTGGGCAAATAGGTAGTAGGCTATCTGTGAACCTCTAAAGTGCAGGCCATTACAGCCATAATATGTGAATAAGCAGACTTTCATATCACAATATACAGTGAGAAATCACCATGTAGTCAGGAAACAGTTAAGTACAGCAAGAACATACAGAACACTGATACTCCAAAAGCCTTTCTTGGAAGCTATAAGACTTGTATAAGTTTAAGGCTTTCTATTGCTTACCAGTAGGTTACCTACAGGAGAGATGAAAAACAAGCACAGGTGTGAAACATGCATGCAGCAATACCATACCGGCCTATGTGTCAGCTTTAGGCTTTGGAATACTGGCCAAGGCTATTGGCGCCCCATGGTACCTTATTTAGGAGAGTCTCAAAGGTGAATACCAGCTCCATAAACAGCACAATAGCAGAATCAATGAGGTTTATGCTACTCACACCAGGGCTTGTGATCACAACATGCATGCACTCACAGCACTCCTCAGGATGGACAACATCAACATCTGTGCAGTAACTGAGATCTGTCTTAAGACTCCTGAGAGCACACCAGCACTACCAGCACTACCAGACTACAACCCATACCACACTTTTCAGCCACAGAACATGGATTGACACAGACATGGAGGGGGTGTATCCATATTCATCAAGGATACCTACACCTCCAGGTTAGTGGGGCAGCATGATACCTCTGAGATCATCCATGTGCAGCTAACATCAGCCACAACTGCAATGTAAACTATGGCCTGCTATGGATCACCCTCCATGACCCAGGACCACCACTCCACCAACCTGGAGACAGTGGAGAACATGACAGTCCTAACGCACACCCTGGCGTTGGTCGATGTCAACTACCATACTATTAACTGGGAAACTTACTCCAGTACTCACTTCCAGGCCCAGCGCTTCCTGGAATTTATCACCTCATATGCCCTGTATCAGGTGGTAACCTCCCTAATGAGGGGTGGAAACATACTAGAAGTGGTCATCACCAACATGGGCAACAGGTGCACCACAGTGGAGGTTAACCAGTCACTGGTTAGATCTGACCATGAACTATTCACTGTTTCCACACCCAAGCATCTCCCCCACTCATGGATACCACAGTGTATACCTTTCCTACAGCTAAATTTGCACTACTAATGACAGGGGTGGGGGGTTTTGCAGCCCCCCCCATGCTAAAGGGAAACATTGCTCAAGATACAGACAGATTTACAAATGCAGTCTATAAGCACCTACACGGATGTATGGATCATGCCATCACTGGTAAACCAAGACTCACTCCTCCTAGACAAGGACACCAGTCTGGTGGACCTCTGTAATAAACAGGCTATACTACAGAAGTAGGACATTCTTCCAGACAAACAGAAAATCCACAAAGGGAAGACATCCATGACCACTATTAGTATGATACGTAGGTCCCTCATGACATCATCCAAGGCTAACATCAGCAGGAGAATGCACAAGGATAAGAAAGATAACCACAAAGCCTTCTTTGGCTATGTCAAGGATCTAAGTGGTGACACACAGATTTGCACTGTGCCAGTAAAATATAGCACAAAATATGCTGACCCTACTGATATCACCAACATCCTTGCAGATACATTCAGTGCAGACTTCATCCCCTAAAGAGCCCACAACACTACCGGAAATGTACAGTATCCCACACATCAGAGACACACAGGTGTAAATGGCCCTCCCTAACAGTAGAACACAGCGTCAATGGAGGCAGATGTTGTCCCAGACTGCATCTTGCAAACTGTACAAGACAACCTGACCCCCCACCTAATTAAGCTTTCCGACCTCAGCCTCTCCACAGGCTACATGCCCATACAATGGTGCGTGGCAACGGTTATTCCACTCCATCAAGGTGGAATCACAACTGACCATGGTAACTACCACCCCATAAGTCTGACTAGCCTGGTTTGCAATGGTATGGATCGCATCCTCATGGCACTCATTAACAAAGACATTGTAACCTCCGAACACGTGACCCAACTCAGGTCAGCTTGGTTGAGTGCAGTTCATGCCTACTGAACCTGTTTGACGTCTTACATACAGTCACCAAGATGTTAGATGATGGGGGAGGTGGTTCACACATACTACTTGGACCTCGCCAAGGCTTTTGACATCATGCAACACTCAGGTATTATTGATAAACACACCAGCCTGTACATACTCCCATACATCACAGGTTGGGTTGCCAACAGGCTTTCACACAGAACCCACATGGTACAACTAGCGGTCTCCAGGTCCAACTCTTGACCAGTCGTGACTGGTGTCCCACAGGACTCAGTCCTGGGAGCCCTATTGTTTGACATATACTTCTCAGAGGTACAGGCAAACACAGGTGGACTATGACAGACCATTTTTGGCAATGACTTTAAACTGGGAGCCATGACTGATAGTCCAGCAGACACAGACATCCCTCAAGCGGCCTCACAGAGACTGTCACAGGGTGTCAACTTCATGGCCTCCAGCCAAGTGTCACTAACTGCATGGTCATTCCATTGTGGAATATTAAGCACCCACATATTAACAAATAAGTGGCAGCCACTTTAATATGGATGAGGTAATGGGGTATCTGGGGACTAAGGTAGATAGTGATCTCCCCTTTGACAATCATATCTCCACAGTAGTTAGGACATCCTTCTATGTAGGCCATCTGATTACTAAAGAGTTCGCATGTAGACATACTGGGGTTATAGTGCCCCTTTACTCATCACTCATCAGTCCCATCATAGGGTATAATAACCCATATGCAATGTACCTCAGAAGACACTTCCAACAGCTGGGTGGTTCACGAATGTCCCTCACCAAGGGGAATACTGGCCTCCAACTTATGGCCTTTGAAGCCAGACTGAATAAACTCCTGCTTTACTCAGTGGCATCTCATTTACCCAGAGATGATCTCTGTTGGCCAAAACAGCCATGTTGAACTCAGGCTTAATGGATATGCTCCACCTATGGGAATCCATGTCACAGTGAGCCACACACTGTAGTGAGTTGAACCTTGCCACAACAATAACTGGAAGATGCTGGAGGGACAGATTCCTGTCACAGACACTCCCCATACTTTGGAACAACATCCCTAACTACATTATACAGAGCCCCTCACTAACACTCTGCAAGAGAAACCTTGAAGAGTGGATGGGGAAAAGTAGATGCACTCCAAAGATCCTGCCATTGGTTCTGCTCCACAGAGAGGCAGTTAATGAATCAATGGGGTTGCAAAAGCTGACACATTTTGGCTGGGCTTATGAATGGCCTCTGGCAGTTGGCCAAGTGCCTACCTATGAATCTATACATACAGTATCAGCACATGCTGATAGCTTACTTTACTGTTCAGGTGTTGACTTACCTTGTGCCAATGGCAGTTTTGTGTGCAATAGTTGAGGGCTGCCTGTGTTGGATGCACACAGTAGACTGCCTATACATGACAATTTACAGGTAGTCTTGTGTGTGTGCCATCCATTTTTACTGTGTGTGCAGGTGGAGAAAGGTGTCAGTCTCTAGGTGCCTACACTGTCAGTGTGTGTGCTATACGTTTCCTCTTTGCCAAGGCATGGGTGTACTGGGCACACCTCCATCTGCCTATTGGGGCTGGCTCAGGGTGTTTGTGGTCTGAGTACCTCTGTGCTTTTGGGGCCCTTGGCAAGGGTGGTGGGCTGTGAGGGCCTTCACCATTCTGTCCCTGCTGCAGCTGTTTCTGCAGGACCATATTGTGTAGCATGGCACATACTATGAAGATGTGGGCACACATTCTTGGAGAGTACTGTAAGGCTCCAGCAGATATGTCCAAGCAACGGAACCGTGATTTCATTATCCCAAACACACACTCTATGATGATTCTGGTTTGTGCATGTGCCTCATTGTGGCATTCCTGCATGGGTGTGTGTGCATTTCTGATGGGGGTCATCATCCACGGTTCCAGTGCATATCCAGCATCCCCCACCAGGTGGCCATTTGGGATGTCCCCCCTGGCAAATAACTGATACAGCTCTGAGGCATGCCAGATGTGAGAGTCGTGATAGCTTCCAGGCTGCCAGCACACACATCCATGATAATGCCCTGGGTATTGCACACAAACTAGCAGTTGATGGAGGGGTATCCCTTGCAGTTTATGTAGTGCCTACCCTGCTCACCGGGTGGTGACTTGATGTGTATGTGCATGCAGTCTATTGCACCCAGTACCTCCGGGTATTCTGCCACATGGTGGAAGAGATGCATATTGCTGGCCAACTCCTGCATTCGGGGGAAGTATATGTGCTCATTGGCATGTGGTAACATGGCTTTCAGGAACTGGTGTAGTACCCTGGATGCTGATGCCTGTGAGATCCCCATGATATCCCCAGTTGGTCTTTGAAAAGTACCTGTAGCTAGTATTCTCAGGCTTACAGATACCTTCGTATCCACTGAGATGGGTTCCCCTCTGTTTGTTCTGGCACTGAGGCATGGCCGGCACAGCTCCACAAGTTGCTGTAGGATGTCCCTGTCCACCCTGTAATGCTCTACTATCTCCAGATCATGTAGCCCCTGGTAGGTTACCCTAGGTCTGAACACTTTCCTCCTCCTCTGGTGCCTGAGGTGGTCATGTGCATCATCCTCCACACCACTTTCAGTCTCCAACACATGCTGGTGGGTCAAAGCTATGGCAGCCCCTAACATGTACTTACTAAAAGTTCCCAGTCTGTATACACCACTGGTGCACAGTGTATAAGAATACACAAATGTGTGTGAGGTGGTTTCACACTTTATAGTATTGTGCTATGGATGCTGCTGATATCAGTGGGTGTGTATGAGCTATTCCAGCTGCAGAGTGTCTTAATTATGGGTTTTGCAATGAGTACTGCAAGTGTAGGGCCTTTACTGTGGAGATATGCTTGCCTGCCTTGATTAATCTTTTACCCTTTAATTCACTTTTAAACCTGGATCCCTCCCATTATCAGGCATGCTTTCACCTGCCGTCTTTCTTGTTTTGTGCTTTCCCTACCCAGTCATGGCAAAATGTATCTTGTAGCTGATATACTGCAAATCGGCTTTGTTCTGCTTTGACACTTTAATGTTTTCTTTGCAGTACAGCCCCTCCCCTTTCCTGTTCTGCAGATAGCTGCTTGCAGTCTTGTTAGCTGTTGTCAATGGCTCACTGTAGGCTCCTAGGTGTTAAATAGTTATTTGTATTCCAATTTCACTGCTGCAGCATTTCCTTATTTCTTTTTTATTTCCTTCCTGTTTCAGCTGCAGTGCACGCCACACAAACCGGTTTACCGAGTTTACACGCATTTTCATCTCCATTCACATGCATACTCTGTTACCTCATGTACTCTCAGCTAAGCATAGCTATGGCCAGTTCAACACACCCCTATCTTGCA
Source organism: Protopterus annectens (assembly GCF_019279795.1). Lineage (NCBI taxonomy): Eukaryota > Metazoa > Chordata > Ceratodontiformes > Protopteridae > Protopterus > Protopterus annectens. The sequence continues at coordinate 761,752,047 of NC_056729.1, read as the reverse complement.
GCTTTGCCTAGCTAGGGGCAACCCAGTTTAGCAATACTCCAATGTGGTTACAGCAATGGCGACACACCTCTCTTGATGTCATCTTTATCTCAAGGACACACCTCGGTGTTATAATGTCACGCTGTGAGGTGCATCTTTACACCAGCGGGGAATCTGTGATTCACTATTACTCTTCTCATTTGCATGGCATTGCCTACTAATTCCTAGCTACTGCACATAACACTGTCACAGCCCCTTAGCAGCCCTTGCACCATAGTATGGTGTAGCATGCCTGCCATTGACTATTATGGGGAAATCGTGATATGTGTTACATTGCAGTTTTATTCTATATTTTTATATTTTCCTTGCGATCCCCTTTGCGCACTGCTGCCCTGCGCTTCCATGTTGCGATAGTGCGACTATATATATTAAATGTTAATTTTATATTTTATACATTTTTTTTATGCCAATGGCTATATATTTAGCCATTGGCATATATTAACAATATAATACATGTGTTTGGTTGGCTGTCATGGCTCCGATTTTATGTTTGCAAAAATGTAAACCGTTTTCTACGATTTACATTTCTGCATGTTTACACTATGCCTGCACCACTTCCTGGATCACTACATACCTTCATTTGCATGCTACACTGCTGCACATGGGGTAATTAGCATACGGGGCCCAGGAGTTGTGCGGGCATAGCGTATGCAGGTTGTGCACATGGGATCAGCTTGTACCTAGATCGCTTGGTGGTCATATTTGGTGTTAGAACGCCGATGCTACGCCTGCACCTGGTGCAAGCTTCATGAATCCTGGGGACTGTATAATAGCAATAACCCATTTCTGGGTGTGGGTAATGCTAGATTTACCCATGGTTGTCTTTGTTTGGCCACTCGGGCTTCACCCTCGTGACCAAATCACACCAACCATGGGTAAATCCAGCATTACTCACACCCAGGCGTGAGTTATTGCTTAATTATACCATGACCCCTCAACAACATGCGATTGGCCAAAAGGTCCGGTCGCCGGACTATGTTAAATGGGTTTAACTTAAACTCATTTTATTGCTTAAATAACTTAGCTAACTGAGAGAAAGAAAAAAGAAGGAGAGAGAGAGTGAGAAAAGAAAATGGTGACGTGTAAGCCTACATTCTGAAGAACAGCAGAATTAAGTGATGTTATATAAGCTCAATATTAGCTAATATTTTACTGTATTCTTCATTTAACTGTCATGTTTTCATTAGCTGCCTTACTAGTCCATGTATGTATGCATGTACATTTATGTAAATAATTGTATGACTGCCTTCTACTCATTCTGTAAAATGGAACATTTCTCCCTGGGCCTCTGCTGAAAATGGGAATTGTGACCAGTCAAACATTCCCAGTGAACAAAACAAATAAATAAATTAATAAATAAATAAACAAAAAATAAATAATACTGTTAAAACTGACTGAACATTAAGACCTTGCTGACTGTTTAGTTTATGGTTACTACTATCCTGACCAGAATGTTGGCTTATGTGAAAGTAGCTATTCTTTTGTCATGAATAAAATACAGGTGCTAAAACATGGGCCCCATTAATCTTAACAGATATTGTTAATATTCTGAAATAGTCAGCTGTTTGAATTTAGAGTAAATTCATCATAAATCATTCATTACCAGGAAAAAAAGCATTTGTTACTCTTCAGTATTCATTATTTATGTTCACTATTAGTTGATCAAAAGGAAATGTTAGGTACTATAGTGTCTAATAAAAACAATATCCAGGTTCACACCACTGACTGTCAGACTTAACTGAATTAAATTAAGCTCCATTTTGTTCTTCTTTCCAAAGTTGTGCAGAAATATTAAAACCATGGTGCAGATTCAATAAATCTTACATGAGCTGCTAAAACTGTGTGCACGTCATGGTACGACATACACACATTAGTGCACTGTTTTGCATTCAGTAAGCGGCTCTACACAGTGCATAGAGCTACGCAATCATGGTAAGCACCATGACATACTAATTACAGCATAAGCAGCTGAATTGTATGCTAATCAACCAATCCAAAACTGATGCGCTATTCAACAAGCTATAAAGCAACCATGTAGATTCAGTAATGGTTTTCCTTACCAATTTCAAAACCCATTGGAATACAAACACAGAAAAGAGTCTACACAGAATGAATGTTAGGGGCTGCTGTTGCTTTAATTCATGTATATGTGCAGAGATGGCTTAAGTCTTTGCTGCTGTTGCTGGTAATAGACCACGGCAAAGAAGAAGAAGAGTTTTTAGACCCCATTTAAGTTATCACAAATTTCATGAGGTGGATTTTGTAGAGTGTTACAGGGTGGATAGAGACACACTGCAGTCAAGTCTGCAACCTCTGTTGCCCTCAACTCAGACCAAGGGCAAAAAGAGGGAACCAATACCAGCAGAGATAAAGGTATGTGTAGCACTTAGAATTTTAGCTACAGGAACCTTTCATAGACCAACAGGGGATATGCTGGGGATGTCACTGGGATCAGCATCCAGAATCCTCCATCCATTACTGAATGTTATGCTCCAACATGCCAGAGAGACCACATATAATTTCCCTGTACAGGACAGTGCAAAAAATATGCAGGAGTTCTCCCCTGTAGCACACTACCCTAAAGAAGTGGGTGCCATAGATTGTGCACATATAGAACTCAAACCACCACCCAGGGAACAGGGAAGGGTCTCCATAAATAGAAAGGGTTTCCACTCCATTAACTGTCAAGTCATGTGTAACACTACAGGAATCATCTTGAATGTGGGTGCTGGTAACCCAGTCAGTTACCACGACTCACATATCTAGCACAACTCCTAGCTGTATCAGATATTCACTAGGGGTGATATTCCACAGGGTCATTTACTAGGGGATGCAGGTTATGCAGTGGAACCATGGCTGATAACACCCATCAGAAATGCACTCACACTCACTGATGAATGCCATAATGAGGCACATGCTTAAATTAGAAATATATAGAGTGTGTGTCTAGATACATCTGGGGGAGTCCTGCAGTACAACCCATGTACGTGTACTGAAATCTTTAAGATCTGTGCCATGCTTTACAGCATCATCCTGAGAAAACAGCTTCAGCAGGATCAAAAAGGGGAAGGAGCACACATCCCACCACCACTGGCAAGGTCACCACAGCCACACACAGGTGAGGAGTCAGAGGCGGAACCAGCAGCTGCTGTGGATGTAGGCAGATGTAGACATGCTGAATATGCCCTCTCATTAGCTAAGGGGCAACACAGAGCACACACACTCACCACCTAAGGGGCTAAAACCTTCATCCTATGCATATACATATTGTAACGTGGATGACAGGCAATGCTCACAGACTTTACATACCCATGTAATGGCTGTGTACTCCTAACATCAGACAGAGCCAGCCATGAAATAAGACTGTAGCAACTTATCCAATATGCCAATGATTCAACAGTAATCTGTTCTGCCACCTCCATCCCCACACTCATAAAGCTCACACAAGAAGCTTTGTCTACCACAGAACAATGGATGTTAGATAATCACCTATCACTCAAAAAACAAACTAATGTTATTTACCCCTACTAAAACAACCATCATTGACAAGAATTAATTTTCCATCAAAAGCCATAATACATCTCTCGAATTAGTATCTGAGGCTAAATTACTAAGTGTCCTCATTGATGACCAGCTCAAATTCACCTCTCACCTACAAATAAATATAAAAGAAACACCAAAAACTTGGCATGTTATACCGCCACAATTGTTACCTTACTCCTTCTACTAAGTTTATTCTCGATACCACATATCTCATCCCTTCTCTTCTTTATGGCGCTGCACTTCTAACAAACCTACAATCCTCTCTTAAGACAAAACACTCCTTTGCTATTACAAAATTGCAAAGTTTGCCACAAGCCAAAAGTCTTCTACCCATCACTGTCTAGCCCTTTGCCAATTAAATTGGTTAGAGCTGCCCAATTATCTATCCTTTATTCAACTTACCCATGCCCATAAACTTATTTTCACCCCCTCTCTCTGTCCCTTCCTATCCTCAACCTTCAAAATGCACCTCCCTGACAGACTATTAAGATTTAACAATCAAAACCTAATAGAACTCCATAAACCTACCCATCCCTCAGGTAGAAATTTTCTGCCCTTCACCCTCGCATGTCAATGGAAATCCCTACCTCCATCCATCCAAACCACCACAAACCTCTCTTCCTTTAAAAACTCACTCCACTCGCACCTAATTTCTCAGTAGGAATGCTCCTGCTCTCACCCCTCTTAATCTCTTCTCCTCTCTTCATCTCAGTCTTCTCAGATTCCATGCATGGTTTTAGCAGGAGCCGATTCATGTATAAACAATCTACTCTTGATTTACAATGCTGATACTTTTTATCTCAGAAGCTGTCTCTGTAAATGAAATATTTTATCTGCAATTAGTATAACCTAAATTTTGATTGTCATTTTTCCTGTAGATATTGTATGTTTAAATGCAATGTTATACTAATACTTTTGTACTTACTGTAACAAAAGCTTCTATTATAATTTTGTTGTAATTATTGTTTTGTTTTTGGAGCTTTTCTCCCCAAGACTCCATTGAAAATGGGTTCTTCTAGGCCCAATGGACTATCCTGGTAAAACAACTGCAAATAACATAATAAATAAATAAATAAACTGCCAGATTTACAAGGCAAGTGCTGAACCAGAAATAGACCAAAACAATTGTAATAATAAAAATTAATGGCATAGTCTGGAATACTGTTACTTAGCAATGTAAGTAACTAAAAGGTGGTTGATATTTACATCAATTGCTTCAAGATGTGAAAGCAACAAAGATTCACACATTAATACCTCTCAAAAGTATTGAGGTCACTGAATGTCCTCAGTTCTACTTCATACTTTTGTACTGGCAAATTTTTAAGTAGAGAAGTTAGAAATTAATGTCACACATTTCAGGTTCAGACTTTATATCCCTCAGAAAAATCTTAACAATACTGAAGAAAAAAGTGTTTGATTATATCAACTGTCTCTAACTTTTTAAGATCAAAATATTTAAAAAGTCTTCCTATTGTTCAGCCATTGCCAGAATTTTGTTTATGGCTTGGTCCGTCTTTTTTGTTGTAAGAGTGTGGGATGCATTACAAAAATTTATTTATTGTTTTGCTTATGAATTGTCTGTTTTTAGAGGTTGGTTATGTAAAAGAATTTAAAATGGACCTATAGTTACAATGTATCGTATCACTTTAAAGAATTTAGAATGGACTAACAGCTACAATGTATTGCATCATTGAGATTTGTGTTATTTAAATGGCAGGAAATGACGATACTCTTGTTTGAAAAAGTTTGGCATAGCCAAACGAAAGCGCTTATCATGATTGTTCGTTTGCATTGCGAGTTTTATACTCGATAAGTTTGTATTTTATTTTTTTATAATTTGACTTGGAATAAACACTTCTTCAGCCTGTCCGGATTGTGTTTTCGTATTTGGTTTACCAGTGCTCTTATTGTCTTGGTGTGGTTTTTGAGCTACATGGATTCGGCTGAGGCGGAGACTGAAGCAACACAAGAGAATATGTTTGGGAATTTAACCTTACTTATACAAAACTTATACAAAAATTAACGGACAGACTTGACCGATTAGAACAACGAAGTCTGTCTCAATGTTCTAATCTTTCTCTTCATTCCAACCCTTTTACAGACATTCATGAACTGAATATCAACGGTCAACGGAATACTAGCCTTCCCATGGCATCAACTACTGAAGCAAGTGGAACTGATGTTCATATTAGAGAACAACTGAATAAAACTTCGGATACCTTTCCATCAAAGAATAATGAGCTTTCTTCATGGCTAAACAACGACAGTGGGTTTGAACACATCACAAACTGTAATTCAGGTATGCGTAAGACTTATCATAAAGAACTGTCTGAATTAGATGATGTTTTAATAAAAATCAAAAAGCTACAAATGGACAATAACTATTTTTCAGAATGCTTAAAGAAAAAAGTGGTCCCTAAAGGTTTACGCGTTTGGCGTTTTCCAACTGGCCTTGTAGCAAATTCACCACTTCATTTTGATTTAATTAAGCTCTTTGATAAATTTGGGGTTGATTATATGAATTTGGTTATCAATGATAATATCAAAATAATAGAAACTTTGTCAAAGAAAGCAAATGCACTGGACATTACAGTAAAAAATGATTCTGCTTTCACTACTAATGATTTTGACTATCAAGTATTTTCAAATCAATAGACGAAAAAATGAAGTCTATCAAAGAATGGAAACTTAAAAAGCTCAGTAGAGACATTAATGCTTATTTCAAGGGCACGGCCTACCCCCCACCCCCAATTTCACAACAATGGGATTTTAAAACAACTAATACAAGTAATAGGAATGATATTTCTGCTATTTTGAACAATAGTATGGAAGACATTGAAGCAGAAATAAATGATGATTTTTTAGAGGCAAGCGCGTTTCCCCCCTCAGGAGGTCGGAACGGCTACAGCAGCGCCAACAGACGGCTCAGTATCCCAATCAATCGAGAGGTTGGGAGTCTTCGAATCAACCATACATGTGAGGAACTTTTTCCAGGGGGAGGAACAATTACTACAGGGGTCAGTGGAGAGGACACAAATTATGGTGTCCAAAGCATTCATTTGTCCTAAAATTTATAGTAACAAAATGAATGACTTTAAAGTTTACAACTATTCTGATTATGAGTTTGATAACTGTATATGTGAATTGTTATCGAGAGGGCTTACTTTTATACCTAACAGGAAGATGAATGTTGTTGATTCTATCATTGATTTGAAAATTTTTGTATGGAAATTAAATTTGAGTCTATTATTTCAGAACACTGAACACATCATCAACCCTTTTTATATTTCTAGTTCATATAATCCCCCATTACATCCAACTTTGGAGATATTCGAAATAATTTGTGAACTAGATCTTCGTGCACTTGATACTTTTGATACAAAAAATAAAAAAATATAATTTAACTAAACTTGAGAGTAACAATTTGAATATGTTAATGGAAACAAAGGAAGTTAGACTTATTAAGCCAGATAAGGGTGGGGGTATGATTATATTTAATGTGAATGATTATAATGAAAAAATGGAAATTATACTAAACAGTAACACTTATACTAAGCTCCATTAATGAATTGAATGGAGCTTACAGACGTATTAGGGGTATTTTATATGATTTGTTTATCGATGGAGACATTAATATAGATGAAATCAATTTTATGAATGTTGTTTACCCCAGGACTCCAGCTATGTTTGGAGTCCCAAAAATACATAAAGATCTAAATAGACCACCTTTTAGACCCATCGTAGATGCACAGGGTTCCATTGCTAATCCTATTGCAAAATTTTTAGACAATAAATTGAAAACACTCATACAGAGTGAGGAGCATTTATGTAAAGACTCCTGGGATTTTTTATCTATGATTGGAATGGCTAATTATAGCAATGATTATATTTTCATATCTATTGATGTCAAAGACTTGTATTCCATTATACCGCATGAGTTAGGTATTGATTGGGTAAATTTTTATTTATTGAAAAAAGGAATAGCACAAAATAGCATTAATTTATATGATCAACTTTTTGATATAATTCTTAAGAATAATTTTACATTATTTAATAACTTATACTTACAGAGTGAAGGTGTAGCTATGGGGTCTCCTTGTGGAGGCCTCTATGCTAACATAGTAATGTGTGTATGGGAGGATAAATATATTTTTAAATCCCCTTTTTTTAGCTCATGTAAAATTTACTTGCGGTTTTTAGATTATATATTTATTTTGTGGAGTGGTGAAGAAGAAATGATAGATAAATTTTTAACTTATATAAATAGGACTACTTTCTTTTTAAAATTCACAGCAGTAAAGAATAAAAATAGTATATCTTATTTAGATGTCCTAATACAAAAAGACTATAACAATCAAGTTTACAGATCTAAAATATTCCGAAAGGAAACATACAGTAATAATTTTTTGCATTTCGATAGCTGTCATCTCTACACACAAAAGAAAGACGTTCTTAAAGGACAGTTCATTAGAGCGGCATGAATGGTCAGTAGTAGGGATGACTTCATATCTGAATGCTTTTTTCTAAGTGAGATGTTTAAACGTAGAGGTTATCCGGTTCAGATTATAAACAATATTATGAATGAAGTAATAATAAAACATGATAGAGGTAATTTTAAACCTTTAATTAACTACACTCTCATTGTAGAAAATGATTCATTATCAATAAAAATTGGTTTATATGAATCGCATAATTTAAGTAACAGCGAAGTGAATTTAAACACCGCGCGTCCTAATAACAACAAAAGTAATATTGTGAACAGAAAAGAGAACACTGTTGTTAAAAATTTTAACAAAAGTTTCATTACTACATTCAACACTGATAGTCATCTTATACGAGATATTCTTATGAAGAACTGAAATTTATTAACTGACAATCTTTCACTACACCACTACTTTAATTACATTCCATCAATAGTATATAAAAAGGAAGAAACTTAAAAAAGTGTTTGGAAAGTTCACGAACATTTAGACAAGGTAAAATGCACAAATGTGGTAGGTGTAAATATTGTTGTTATGTTTTAGAAACTTCTTTTGTAAACATCAATGGAGTTGATCTTAGAATCAAGGGGAGATTTAATTGTAATACTGAAAAAATTGTATACTGCACTACTTGCACCATCTGTTCCAATTTCTATATAGGAAAAACTGAAAGGAAATTAAAGGACCATATGGGTGAACATGTTTGAGCTATACGTGATGGCATAGAAATAAATGCTTTAGCAAAACATGTTAACACACATACATCACATTCATTCAAGTTTATCATTTTGGATACTTTACAAATGGACACAAGGGGAGTAGCATGGCAATCACTATTAGAAAAAATGGAATTGCAATGGCAAATCAGACTTAATGCTCACAACTGGCCAGGACTTAATAGTGCTATTTCCATCGGAAGTATTTTAAGATTAAAAGCTTTAGACAGATAGTTTATATCTTAATAGAATTTATATATATTTACTGAGTTAAAGGTATATTTATTTACACAATTAAATACATATATTTTCCTAGGGTTGTAAAACAAAATAATAAAACCACAAAATCAAAAAAACATAAAAATAAAAACACTGTTGTGATTTCAATCATTAATTTATTTATTATTTTTTACACATATAGATTTTTATATACTTAATTTCTAATCTTTTAATACTTAAAGTATTTAAACTGATACAATAAATAGATATTATGAATTGTATACACAACATTATTTATAACTTACAATATTTCCGCAATCAATGTTGCTCGTTCGTATTTTTCATACGTGCGTTCATTCAATGTACTGGACGTGGTTTGGCATTACATGACCATGATTTTTCAATCACACAGTACATATATTTTTTAGGTTGTGACATATAAAGAGGTTATACACATTTCAAATGTTAATGGATCACGGCACAATTATTCATTTAGCATAGGTATAAATATTCCCCCCATACACATATGCACACACCTTTTACAAATGTGAATGTACTGCATAATATATTTCTTAAAATTCTTAGATTTTTCATTTTTAATTAAATCTATTACATTTATTTTTTTGCTTATTAATTGTCTGTTTTTAGAGGTTGGTTATATAAAAGAATTTAGAACGGACCTATAGTTACAATGTATCGTATCACTTTAAAGAATTTAGAACGGACTAACAGCTACAATGTATCTCATCATTGAGATTTGTGTTATTTAAATGGCAGGAAATGATGATACTCTTATTTGAAAAAGTTTGGCATAGCCAAACGAAAGCGCTTATCATAATTGTTCATTTGCATTGCGAGTTTTATACTCGATAAGTTTGTATTTTATTTTTTTATAATTTCACTTGGAATAAACACTTCTTCAGCCTGTCCGGATTGTGTTTTTCGTATCCTGTAAGAAAGCAGTACAATTAGCAAAACAGCATCACAAACACAGATATTCTAAGCACTAAGTCAACTATGCAGCCTGAGCATCAGACACAAAGCTTATGCATTCCTGAATCCAAAAGATAGAAAATATGGATGTGTGTGTGTGTGTGTGTGTGTGTGTGTGTGTGTGTGTGTGTGTGTGTGTGTGTGTGTGTGTCTGTGTTGGGGAGCAGTAAGTCTAGGCTGACACAAAAGGTAACTGTGTGTGTGTGTGAGTAAGAAAGAGAAACAGGCAAACATTTGGATAAAGTAACAAATGGCATCTGAGACAGAATGATCTTTAAGCCTCACTGCTGAACCATGCAACTATTGTGTGTGTGTCTGTGTGGGCCCTCCAGGTGAAACTGGTGTGTGAGTGCCTGTGGGAACACAGCCTAGCTCTGTGGTAGCTCTATACCTTGGTATGTCAGACAGGTGTGAGCAGTGCATGGTAGAGGTGGCAATTCATTGTTGTTATACCTATTTCTGAAAACCGGTTCTGCCAGGAGTTGCACTGACATGTCCACACCTATGGTCAGATGCACTGCATGTCTGCTGGATGAGCTTTCCTCATGAGGATGCCCAGGACACAATCCCATGGCCTGCCATGTCTGGGTATGGACAACTCAACCATTGATGAAGCAGTGGAAGTAGTGCCACTATGGGATCATTATTGATCATGGCAACCTCAGCTAACATCAGACGATGTGGCTGACCTATGCCCACATGAATGCCATCCTGCTCCCAGCAGACATTCCATCACAGACACCCCCCATTCCAATGTGTCATTCATCTGATCTACTGAATCGGCCACACAGTGGAGGTAGTCATGCATGTTAGCCTTTGCCACATCTACAACCCTAAGCATTTCTTTGGAGGCACAATTGGAATGTGCCTGCACCTCCATTATGGCCTAAAACATGTGTTAAGTGGCACGGAAAGACACACCTGGATCAGGTGGAGGATGGACAGCAGGCCTCCTCCAAGCACCACTGAGAACCCATCTCACCCACACTTTGGCTATGGCCAGAGTCAACAGGCACTGAAGCCACAGTAACCACACTACCCTGATTGAGTGTCTCACTCTTCACCTGTCCAATATCTGATGACTCACTGGAATGGGTTCGCATAGGCCTACTGGCAGTGTCTAATGGAATTACAGGGGATGGCCAAATGTCAACCTCAGTGTCAGATTCAACCTGTGCACTCCTGACAGTGTCTCTGTTTGTCCACCATCATCATCAGAGTCTGCTGATACTCTGACACCAGGTTGTAAGATTCCTACACTTCCACTGTCAGGATCACCTGTGACAATAAGCAACAAGCACAAGAAAGAAATCAATACCTATGCTACTATAGTCCAATATATGCCAACAAACTAACAGTCGTACCACTACAGTACAGCAATACATACAGCAGTCCTAACACTCACATCACACATATGGATAAAATAAATATTTCTGTGAACTGCTAATCAGTACTGACATAAAAATGTTTGGCTTACTATGTGTGGATGACTTCAGAGTTCCTAGGAAGGATAGTCCTGAAAGCAAAAGGTAAGGACACCATCATCACAATTAACAGTAACACAGGGGGTTAAAACCTTTGGCCCTTTATATGTCCATTAATGATACTTTTACAAAAACTTGGATGACATGTTCAACCCAAGCCCATGTGTTGCTAACTGTATCAATCTACAACTAGTCATACCCCACAAATTTTTTTTTGTTAAATAAAACTTAAGTATTGCTGTTGATATTTTACTATACAAGACATATTTAACAATCAAGATAGGTAAACCTACCTGGAAGCTCCTTCTGGGATATACTTGTCCTTCCTGGAACAGCAGTATTTCCTGAAACAGCAGCACCAACATCAATCATATACTGTTGTGCACTTTCCACTGAGCTCTCTGGATCTCTGACAGTGGGCAGGAGCTCTTCATTTGGTGTCAGTGGTAGCTCTGTAGCAGGACCCCAATTGCCGTATGTCCATGGACCACTGCAGCTGCTCTCCTCCAGGCTGATGAAATCATGTCAGTGGTCCTGTGATGCACCTGATCATATGTCCTGCTCTGGCCATCAATGGCATTTACATCAGCCACTATCTGCTGCCAAATTTCCATTCTTTTAGACATATCCCTATGTTCTCTCTCAAGCAGAAAGGGAACATGTCACCTAAATGCTTGGACAATTACTTCATTCTCAGGGTCACTGAAGGAGGGGAGTTTGCGGGGATTGGGACACCTGGGTGCCATAGTCCTAGGTGACATAAAGCACAAAAGAATGATAATACACACAAGTATCACATAAATAAAAGTCCAGCTCGATATAACACATAAACATAGCTTTTCAATATTATCCACTGGAGAAGTAAAAAACATTCAAGATATTCAAATATAAAAAAAGCATTTATGTGATTGTAACATATTAACAAAGCAAACCTCTGTGCAAACAGTTTTGCTTGTGCCAACACAGAAATGGAACCTTGGCTCCTCACCCCCAAAACAGCAGGCAAACGACACATTTTGCTAACAAAAAAGAAATACAACACTGATGAACTGTTATAAGTGCTATCAAATAAACTGCCCCAAAAACATTTACCACAGAACATTCATTTTATGCAGTTGACAGTCATTTCTACCTGTGGCCAGCACTCCCCTAGAGGTGTCTATGGGGCATCCTAGAAGGCTAACACTGCTGTGTCATTGACAATATAGGACATTTACATTTCACTAACATAACAATAGAAGAGTGTAAATAGAAAACATTTGTAACATTAGCACTTGTGATGAAAGTTAATAAGGCTGTGCATCTAAGAAAATAAAATTCCCTAACAAAAATTCCTATACCATATTAATAAACTTTTAAGAAATGCATGCAGATAAAAGTAGCATTTGCTAATGAATATAGACACATGTTTCTAATTTACATCTGAGCATATCCAGTATATAACTGAAAAATGCAATCATACCTTATCAAGATCCAGTAGCCTTCTATGCAGATAAATCCAAAGTTATAGCAATTTTATTCTGCATTATCCAGATAAACAAGTCTCTTCATTTTCATGTTCCCTAACTACATGGCTCCCTTTTTATAGTGTAGATTCAGGGCTGTGAGCATGGTGAAGATCCAAATGAGATGTGAACTCATTAGAATTGTTTGATCCCAAATTCTTGGCTCTATATATCAGATGTAAACATAGTGCAGGCACTCCTTCAGTGTTTGTTGCTAATGGATTGCAACTTTGAATGATTACTGGTAGGGAGAAGGGAAACACAATAGCAATTTAGACTCCCTTACCTCCATTGAGTGTGCCAGCCAGATTAGATGTGCAAACTGTAGAAGTAACTGTATCAAGGTTTTAAATGGAAGTAAACATCACACATTTCACAGTTTCAACTTGTAACATCCAACTTCCCCTGCATTTGTTGACAACTGTATATTATTGCCATTTATTATCCTCACACATTTTTAAGGACAATGATACAAAATGCCTTACAGACTGCATGTCTCAGATTACTGATCAGATAAGACAGCTGCATTTCTACAAGCAATAGGCATAAATGGCTGTGTGATCACTGATTGTACTACATCTGAAATTAATACGTGTACAACCAACTCAGAAGTGTACAACTGTCATATGTTTCATTAATACTGTGGACGATGTTGCAGTTGCTTGTATGCACAATGATGTTCACCCTCTGCTGCAAAGCTGTTTTTGTGGCAAAGAGGTATTAGACATCCTTACTGTGTTTTAATGGTTCATTCAAGTAAGAGTTCAAATCCAGATGCACCAACAAAAAATTTTGTAGTGTTGTTTATTTAGTAGATTTCTTTTCTTCTTTTTTCTAATTTTCTTTTTTATGCCAGTATTTGCATGGTATGTGGCTTAGCACAAAAAGGGGAAATGGAGAAACACAACTAATGTCATTTAAAGTACTTCTTTGATGAGCAATACATCAGCTACACCTGTGAATCCCTTGTGTGTATAGCAAATCTGCTAAACACATTGATCCACACAGCATATACTATTAGTACAACAGGTTTGTCTTTGAAGGATGAAACCTAATAAACACTGACCACAAGGCTAAAACAAGTTTAGCTTTGCTTATCTTGTTTGCTTATCTTGTACCATCATACAATCCTGGACTAGCTGCCCACACAGGAAGCAGACAAAACACCTGTAGACAGAACATAAACATTCTAACTTTCAAAAAGGATACATAGTTGCATATGTTTGCTTTCCATTGCACAACACCACTTAGCAATGTTGTGCAGTGGTCAGTGACCTTCCCCAACACCTACAGGTCTAGAACACCTACAAACAGGAAGCAGGCAGTCAACAATTTCAAAACGGATAAATTTTCTTAATTCTGTTGGGCACCGCACAAACATGGTAAGTGGCGTTGCATACCAATTAACACACAGAAGTTAAGAATTAATAAGGAAATATGCAACTTAACTATTCAGGTGTAAGTGTATTTGTAGGGCTACAATGCAGATGGTCCTGGGTTGTGATACAGAAAATTTCTGTGTTCTAATACAGGAAGTTTAACATATGCTTACTGTTGTTACAGTTCAGTGTATAGTAATAAACAGGAAAATATACAAGTGTTGTTTCAATATTTCTGTGGCAACAGGTGTAAGTGTAGGCCTGCCATACACATGACCCTGGGTTCTAATATAGGAAATTCGAAACATTTTTACAGTTCTTCCATTTCACTTTATATTAAATGTCACTTATAACAATTTAAACATAATTATAAATAGCAACTATGTATTGCAGTGGAGCTCATATGAATTATATGCATGAGCATAAGGCATGCTTACTGTATTTTGAAAGTTCACATGTATGACTGAGGGTATACTGGCTGACATGTTTATGTAATCATAATTGTGTTCTCTGGCCTTGGATGGCATTCAGACTTCAATAAGACTTGAAGACATATGAATATATAAACCAGGACATTGTGAAGTGACACACATATATAATGAACCCTTCATTCTATCATGTGTATTTATATGTAAATAATGAATACATCTGAAAAGCACTTATTCTGTGACAAGGATGAAAAATTACCACTGTGGAAGAAAATGTTTTTGTCCCTTATCCATAGGTTTGAATCCCACATTGTAAAATTAATTTTATCATTGTGTAAAGCTGCACGATATATGTGCTCAGTCATAACTTATACATGTCTACAAAGTTAAATCACTTAAGAGTTACAGCAGCAACCAACCCTTAAACTAATGCCAACTGTCATACTAACCTTCCCAATTAGAAAACTGCTTTCCTCTCTGTTTGGCACTGTTGCTCTCCACTTAACATCACTCAAACATGGTTGACATTGTTGCTTGAGTTTGCACACTACCAGTCAACACAACAGCACTCATTGGTGGGAAATCATCATTTGCTATTGCAGTGTTTTCTGTTTAGACATGTCTGGTGTTAGAGTGGAATGTGACCAATTTAGGGTGCAGAGGTGGGGTGTTGAAGAGTCCAGAATCTTTTTTGGACTCCTGGTAAAGCGCCAGAGCCAAAGGCTTTTGCAGGGGGACTATATTGGCTTTCAATACATGTCTGAGGTTTGGAAAAGTCTGGCCAAGGCTGTATCCAGTGCAACTGACATTCCACACACTGGAGAACAGCATAAGCACCACTTTAATAACATAAAAAGATGCAATAAGGACACACCCAACCAGTGGCTGGATGAGTTCAAGACTAGCAACATCCCACAGTTGTGTAAGTATGCTAATAAAGAAAATTTATAATAGATAGAAAGCTAAATATAGACAAGACTGATATGCATAATGCTCTTCTGTTCTCTTCTTTTCTTTTCACAGCTAATTCAGAAATCAGAGCAAATATCCAGGACCATGTTCAGCATCTGGAGAGACTGAGTGAAGTAAGTGGTATGTATAAAGCACATGAGAAGTATTACTGTAGGATTATATAAAAATATATATTTTCTATACAGTAGTAGCAAAGTAAGCATGCTTATCTTAACTGAAAAAGCAAACATGCATGTGTCAGTGTATAGCACAAACCAACTTTAGGAGTCAAGTGTAAGACTGTAGTCAGATGTTGTGGGTTCAAATACCATGAGTAACAAGTATAGAATAGTGCAATCCTTTAATAACATTCCATAAATTAAATTCTACACAAGTGGCATAAATGTACTGCTGTTAACTTTAATCTGTATGATTGGGCCAAGCATATGTGCAATATCTGCACATTGCAAAGATTACTTTGAGCAATCCATAATTATAGTTTGTAGTTGTTAGAAAATATACTTAAATGTAAAACTTCTGATAAAACAGTTGTATTATTGTGATAATGCATTGTATATCTCATATGATGGTACTAATTATATCTCTTTTTTTTCTCTCACCCCCAACCGTTATCTCTCTTTTTGTCTATTACATGTTGTCAAAATGTTTCCATGTCATCCATCTCTAACAAATCACTAAATGCTTTACAGCACAAGGAGATAGGCTAACCCCAGTGGCTCAGCCTGTCCCCCACCCCACCAGCTTTGACACCAACACCCAGCACATCTGGGACCCAACATGGCAGTATTGCCTCTGCTGCCCCTGCACTACCTGCACCCTCAGGTAGCACTGTCCCCGCAGCTGCTGCTCTGGTACCCTCCAGGAGTACTGCCGAAGGTGAGAATTTTATCACCTGCTGGGATTTGTTAGGGGTGGTGCATAGTGTCATGCACGGCATCATTGGTAAACATCTATGCCAGATGGAGAAGCTGCTCTCTCTTATGGTCCATGGAAGGAGAAGATGTCAAGCACTCCAGTAGTCAGCAGAGTAAGGGAACAGTAATGACAGTTCTGTCAGTGAGGACTCAATTCTCACTGTCCCCATGTTTGATGGGCATGAGCTTGTGTTGTCCCTTCTCTAATACCAATCATGGTGTCCCCCAACTTTTTGTGTCCCTCACTGTACCTGTGTCCTGTCTTGTTTGTCCTATTTGTTTCATATGCCTCCTCATCTACTCAACTTACTTGATGCAGAAATACCAACGCCCCTTAACCAACATTCCTCTCTTACTGAAGTAAAAAGGAAAAAATGGACACCTGTCGCACAAAAAAAAAATCATCCTATACATAGCTCTTCACTTCACATGTGTCTTCTTGACACACTTTATTTGGTCCATTTGGCTGTATAACATGATTGAGTTGTTGTTACCTCTGTTTGTGGAGGTAACAGTCCAAATTCAGCTAATATCCTGTAGATATTTTAATTTTACACTGTTGAAGAAATGGATAGCTATAGTTCTTTCCTCCCTCCTTCCTGCACATTCTTATATTGCTTTCCCTTTGTTGTTCCCCATTCTTGCCCCCTCATTTCTCCACTTTCCTGTCTACCTCATTTTAACACCTATAATTTGCTCAATAAATAGAATCACACACAACATACATAAGTAATAAAAAAGCAACAGAGCCCTTCACATTTTGGCCTCTATGTTTGCGCAGAGTTTGGCATCAAGAACCAATGCCAAGAGATGGTGAATAGCTCTTCACTGGTGCAGTTAGCTCTGTGCAACGCTGCTTAAACACACTGTGCTAAGCTAAAACACACTAACACACAGTGAATGTAGTATAAAGAATGATATCATTGCATTACTACTTTAAAACTATTACAGACATTTGGATTAGACCCCTATATCATTTGGGCTCCAAAAGTAATGTGTTAAAGCATTTACACCTGCTGCCACAGAGTCATCGAAGCAGGAGGTGTGTTTGATACCCTCAGTACTGAGAACCCTCATACTGTTATCAATGAGGATCATGTTTACTCACTGCTTAACTACATGCAAACAGGGAAAGCAGTAAAAATGTGCATGTCTCATGAGCATGCACTTTTGCCATTGACCGTGCAAATCAGCTGCTTGGTGGTGCAATGTGTTTACTGTCCATTTAGTCTTCAAGGAATACTTAAAAACAAAAATAAAAGGAAGGCACTATCTAAGAAAATAACACATATTTACAATGTAGCCATCTGTTACCTCCTCCATGCACTGCAACCTTGGTCTCTCAGAACTTATTCACAAATATATCAACTGCACTACAGAAATAAATCACAAAGAGTATCTTATATACCATGCACATCTTTATAATGACAATACACTTTCAGATTTTCCAATACTTGTAGTAATGTGGACACCTGTTTGCATATAGTTTGTCAAGCTATATCTTTAAGTATACCTACACATTGGACACACAATACAAAATACTACACATTGTACACTGATCAATCTGGTAACACATAGAACTTTAATATCTTGACAGTTGGGCATGGCTAGCTATCCATTTCATGCAGACCTCCCAACATATTCTCTTCAACATCCACTGCTGATGTCATTCACTACAAATTGGCTTGCACATTGTAAAGGTCAGACTTGTGCTGTGGTGCTTGCATAAACTACTGAGTTCTGCAGTCCATGTACTTAGGGGCTTTAATCTCACTGCGGTCAGTTGGTGTGTATGTGTTTGTGCACTTGCTTGACCTTACAGAGAGCATTTTATACCAGCATGTCAGACACTGCTATTACCATCTTCCTGTCAACAGACTCTGCTGATGTCATCACTTATAAAGGGCTGTCTGACACTCATCAAGTAAGACTTGTGTCATGATGCTTGTGTAACATTCACAGGACTCCATCCTGTGTAGTAAGATAGGTATGGGTTCTGTTCTCACTTCAATCAGTTGTGTGTGTGTGTGTGTGTGTGTGTGTGTGTGTGTGTGTGTGTGTGTGTGTGTGTGTGTGTGTGTGTGTGTGTGTTTGTCTGTGTGTGTGTGTGTGTGTGTGTGTGTGTGTGTGTGTGTGTGTGTGTGTGTGTGTGTGTGTGTGTATCTGCACTTGCTTGACATTAGAAAGAACATTTTACACCAGCATGTCAAACACCGCTATTACCATCTTCCTGTCAACATACTCTGAGGATGTCATCAGCTATAGATGTTTCTCAAGCTTGTTCTGTTAATATCACAGGCTAGATTAAGATCCATAGAATGAGTGAGTCTTGTGCCATTATATTTGTGGATGTGAAACATTTACATCAAGGAAGGGTCAGAGACTGGCCTGTAGGCCAGGCACAAGGCATGCCATCCTATACGATGCAGAGCACAGTGACAAGGCTTCCAGTCTATCCATGTATGTCATGGCATGGATTGTAAGCCTTGTATTTTCTTGTGGATAAATCCAGGTGCCTACTGAGGTACATGCAAAAGAAAGCATTGCACTCTATTGGTGTTCTGATGAGGTTTGAGTACAGTGGTGTTATAACATTTTCATAGCTGACTATGATGACCTGACTTATGAGGTGCACAATGTAGAAGACTTTCCTTACAGCTGTGGAAACTTGATGGTTGAAGTTCAGATTGATATCTACCTGTATTCCCAGGTCTTACACCACTGGGTTTCACCTTGGAGGGAGTGTTGTCAATGCTGTAATTATCAAGGAATTCCACTTTGCAGAAGGCAAATATAATAACACATTTTTGCATTTCTTTGTAGACCATGTGGCTTTGGCAGATCATTTGTCTGTATTAGCCCCTCTTGTAATATGTAAACAACACTGGTGGATTCAATGAGCACAATCAATATGCGATCATCAGCAAGCTTTGTAAACCAAAAGCCATATACTTTAGCTTTGAATGTTGAGAAAAAGATTTCAAACAGTAAAGAGCCCAGTACAGATTCTTGTGGTACACCACTGGTGACAGTTCTACTGGTAGAGGTTGATTCACCAACTTTCACAGTATGTGTTTTGTCAGTGAGCCAATTGGCTAACCATCTACTGTCATTAGGGCTAATCAACAGCTGGGAGAGCTTCTCAGTGATGCCTGAGTGGAGAATTGTGTCAAAACCCTTGTCCAGATCAACACAGGTAGTATGCACTGTCTTACCTTCATCCAGCCTTTTGGTAACTTTGTTGAAGAAGTCTACTATACTTAATAAGCATGATCTACCTTTAAGAAAACCAAATTAGGTTGAGTCTAGAATTTTAAGGTCACCTATGTCCTCGTTGATAAGATCTATGATGATTCTTTCCATGACCTTGCAGATGAGACTGGTTAGACTTATAGGTTCATATTTCCCAGGGTTGGTTGATGGCCCACCTTTGTGTAAGGAGATTACTGCTGCTGTTTTCTATTCTGCAGCAAATAAGCTAGTTCTCAGGCTATGGTGACAGAGGATGGTAATTTTGTCCTCCAGGTCCTGTTGTAGATTGCTTAGTAAGTGATGCACACAGTACATACATAGCTGTTTGACAACATTGATGGCATGGGTTACATTCATGACAGTGTAGATTGTGCCATATATATGCCACACACACCTGTCACCTAGCCTGGATTCCTCATAATGTCACATACAGGTATAGCAGTGCCCCTCCTAATGCCTCTAGCAGATGTTACAGTGTCAGGACAGTAAGCTTGGTTGTCCTCATAAATTGCTGACATCTCATAATAGTTGTACAAGTGTGTTAATGAAGAATCATCTATGATCACTTACAATCACATATGTTATGGCAGAAACATGGGATTACTGGTGGTTATAGGTTCATAGGTTCATAGGTTCATACTAGGCTATCTGCCCTAGGGCATTTATAAGCCTAGCCAGAATGTGTTTGGCTTTCGCCACCCATTTTAAATTTATTTTGCTATGCCCTTTTTCGAGGTTAGTATACTGTGCCTCTATCTAACAGTGACACAGAAGTGATACCCCGATCTCCCATCCACTCATCAAGATTCCTCTTGAAGAGAGTCAATGAGGACTCTGCCTAACCTGGACTGGGATTTTATTCCAGAGTGGGAGCCTCTGGGTTATGAATCTGTCCTCCAGCATGTCCTATTTATTTCAGTGCTGAGGTTAAAGTCTCTTTCTGAGGTGCAGCATGTCCATTAATTCGGGTTGGACATGGCGGCACAGATCGCCTCTGAACAGGCGGTATGCCACTGAGTAGAGCTGGAGTTTCTTTAAGCCCGCAGCAAATGGCATTTGTTTGAGCCCTTTGATCCTCTTGGTGAGGTACTTTTGGGGTCTTTCCAGTTGCTGCAGGTGTCTGGTAAGGTACATCCCATTATGGGCCTGATGAGGTAAAGAGGCACGATGACCTCCCTGATCTAGATGTGAATCCCTTCATGATTAGGTGGGCTATATAAAATGTTTTTCTAACCACTTTGGCCACGTGGTTGTCAAATGAGAGATTGCTATCAACTTGGGTCCCCAGGTCCCTAATTACTTCTTCTGTACTTAATGGATTTCCACCTATGTGGTAATTTGTGGGCACTTTGTTTTGCCAAAGGATGACTATACACTTTTGGCATTTAGCTTGGCACTGGCACCAGTTGTCTGTTTCTATGAGGCCCTTGGAGGATGCTTGTGTCGGCTGGAGAGTCATGGCACCCAGTTTGCAGTCATCTGCGAACTTGGTCAGCCACAGTCCTTCCGTGTTGGCCTGTACCTCCGAAATATATACCGAACAAGAGAGGTCCCAGGACTGAGCCTGGGACACCACTTGTAACGAGTCTGACATGGCTCCAATTCTAACCATGTGGGTTCTGTCCTTGAGCCAGTTTGCAATCCATCTAGTGACATAGGGGTTTATATTTAAGCTGGTGAGCTTATCTATAATGCCAGGTCCAAGTAGGCTGTGTGGACCACCTTCCCTCATGGCCTTGGTGACTGTTTCAAAGAAATCAACCAGGTTTAAGAGGCAGGATCTGCCCTTAACAAAGGAACTGGGTAGGAGTGTTTGTTAGGTATGAGGTCCATGATGATCCTTTCCATAGCTTTGCAGACCAAGCTAGTCAGGCTTATGGGCGTTTACAGGATCCGTTGAGGCATGGGCACATATCCTGTAGTAAGGCTGAGATTGAACAGTAGTTTTATGTTTGGGTTTAGCTCTTCTTTGAGTTCATGTAGGGACACCATCTGGTCTCATTGATGCTGTGTTTTTTGCTTTACCTGAGCATCTGAGATGTCAGGGGGGCAGCACTCTGCTGGGATAGATATTTGCCCTTTTGGTGGGGGGGAGAGTTTGCTGTGAACCCTGTCTGCTAGATGTTGGCAATGTCTGTGGGTTTGGTGTATTTTGTCATTTTGGACTAATTCTGAGCATATCTGGGAATTACCACCCAGGTTCAAAGCCTTGTGATTATCCTTAGTGTCCTGTGCAATTTTTTCTCTCGAGCTGGCCTTAGACAATTTTACAGTGATGCCTTCCCTTTTTGGGATTTATCATTTAGTAGCTTCCTCCTTCTATTGTATAGTTTGTTTATGGCTGGGGTCCATCTGCCTTTGGAGGATTGGGTCTTGGTTTTATTTGGGATAACATGATCCATGCATTCCTGAAGGTGTTCATAGAATGCTTATAAAGGATTCTGGTCTGGGCTGTATTTTCCACATGAAGGATTCCACCTCAGTTTTGAGGAGTGTAAAATTTTTTAGAGAAGTTTTTCACTGTGGTTTTCTGGGCAGGGGTGAGGTCGGGATGTGAATATCCAGTGAGATTAGTTTATGGTCTGATCTTACCAGTGAGGGATACACTTCTGGTCTGGAGCATAGAGTCCCCATGTTGGTGATGATCAGGTCCAGTATGTTTTCCCCTCTTGTGGGAGTGGTAACAAGTTGTTCCATAGCATTTGAGTTTATAAATTCTAGGAACCTTTGGGCTAGGGTGTTGGAGCTAGAGTAATGCTCCCAGTCTATGTTTGGGTAGTTGAAGTCGCCCAATATAATGGTGTTTGGAGAGACCTTCATATTTTCCAGTGATTCATTCTAATATTGTCCGTGATTGTGTGTACTCCAGCTTACTGTTGCCCATGAACCTGTAACTATGTGCCCCACTTGGTGGAGATCTCTGCTGACATTACAGTCATATTCAGACAGCTCATTTTACACAGGTTCACAATATGCAGCTAACCTCCATTGCAGATAACATCCCTGACAGATGTCCTCTCCATTGTACATGTCAGGATGTTCATATCACAAAGACATCTTCTCCATTGTTGTCACCTTGTGTGACAGTCACATAATATACATTTACACTGTGCAGTCCATACTGTACCATGCTGATATGTGATTAGTGTTCCTGCTACAACTGTTTTCCATTTACATGCCCTCCTCTGCTGTACATTATGATGTTTCACCGGTCCTCTTTCCCTGTGTTCATTCCTATACACGCTTCCCCTGACTGTTTATTTTAAATGGCAGTCCATGTACTGTTATGGATTACTTACACAACTTATGTACAGAATGGCTGAAATGGGGTTCTACAATGCTCTGTTCTGCATACACTATCCTGTAATGCATTTGGTCTATACACATTGTTACATCATCAACCCTGGTAATCATTGTGGCATTCTACACAATCCCCCAGACCTAGTTTGCTTGTAGGTAAACAGGTCTACATGTCTGCTGCTATTCATGTTGCTTTACATGGTTTCCTGGTCAGCAACACTATTGCTAGTCAGGGAGCTCTGCTTGTTTGCATTTAGACACGGTGCACGGCATAAATATGTAATTAGCACTGCTGATCACCATGCAAACATGTAAACTCTGTGCAGGTTTTGCTCAAAGCCTACATGAGTTTATTGAATCCCAGGCATAACTTTTATATCTGACACAGAAAAATCAGATCTCAGAAAAGTGTGCTGATACTAGCTTGTCAGTCATTCTATTTGTAGTTGTATGTCAATGGGCATTCATCCTAGTTCTGATTAACTGGCCTGTCTCTCCTGTGTAACCTGTCTGGACATTTCCTGCATTTGTTTAGATAAAACATGTTCTTGGAAGTGCAAGTAAATGAACCCTTTACTTTGAAACTTTATTTATTATGTTGGAAGCTGTACAAATCATGTCACATGTTTTGCATTTTGTATAGTTGCAGTTTTTTTTTTTTTTGCCATTTTTGGACAATGTTCTTTTCTGTTTTCATCAAAGTGTGCTTTTGACAAGAATATTCTTCATAAAGTCATAGGTTGTAGGCTAACACTCACTAGGGCCTTACAAGCCTATCGATACATCCTGAACTATTTGGGCCCTAGAGTACCATGGGCATCTATGGGAGGGTGTTGCATGTTAGAAGGAGTTAACTAAGAATTAATGTTGGCCTCTGTCCATAAATGACATGGGGGCCAGACAGGGGGTAAATTTACAATCATCCATCCAATTTTTAAGGTTTTGTTTGAATATGTCAAGGATGACCTCTGTTTTACATGGATGGGAAGTCTATTCCATAATGCGGGGATCCATTGGGACACATATCTGCCCCTCCAACTTATTCTGTTTATGTCACAAGCAAAGTAGAGATCTCTGCATCTAGTGTTTCTGGTGCTGTTTGTTTTGCACATGTGCAACAGATGTATTAGGGCTAGGTCTGAGGAAGCCCTGTAAACCAGTCACAGATCTCCACTCAGCAGCCTGTAGAAGATGGAATACAATGATAGAGACATTAGGAGATCAGTGTAGGATATGTTGTTCATGCCCTGAATTCTTCTGGTGAGAAATCTTTGTGGGTGTTCCAACTGTTGCAAGTGTCTGATTAAATACATGCCAAAGGAGGCATTGTATTCAATGATAGGTCTGAAGAGGGAAGAGTAGAGTGGCACTATAACTTCCTTGGACCTGTATGCCATGCCCTTCACTATAAGTTTGGCAACATAAAATGATTCTATTTTTATCTTAGCTGTGTGCTGATCAAAGGCCAGATTGCAGTCTTCATATGTTCCCAGATCCCTTAGTACTGGGTTGACTTTTAGGAGTGTTTTACCAATGGACTACTTAACTTGGGTTAACAGTTTTGCAAAGGACATTATAATGCATTTTTAGCACTGACTTCTAGGCCACAGCTTTAGCACCAGTCATTTATCTGTGTTAAACCCTCTTGTAAGATGTTGGTGTTTTGGGGGAATCTTTAATAGGTCCCAATTTACAGTCATCTGTGAACTTGGTGAGCCAGAGGCCTTGAACATTAGCCATGACTTCCAAGATGTAGATACCCAATAAAAGCAGGACAAGCATGGAGCCCTAGGGTATTCCACTGGTGACAGGTCTCTTGGTGGACGTGGTCTCATCAATTCTCAATTCTTGAGACCCATCTGTGAGCCATCCTGCAATCCAGTGACGTATGTAGGGATTAATGCCTAGATCAGAGAGCTATTTACCAGGCTGTGGAATGGTGATTCATCACTGGGACAAAGCAGAAATTCTTTAAGATTCCAAAAGCAGAATACATTATTTCTTACATTTATTTCATTGAGTTGCACTTCTTTAATGCTTATAATTGTGCTATATAGCTAATCTACTACATTATGCACTGTTATAAAGCTTTTTTTACTGTTTCACTGCATTTGTGTACTGTTTTATACTGTTTTAACTGTATTTTTCATTGCTGTAATTGCATTTTTACTGAATTACTTAACTGTAAACTGCTTTTTCATACTGCAAGTTATATTTTCTGCTTGTGAGTGCTCTATCTGTGCTTTTCTGTGCATTTTTTATGAGGTTTCTATGTTCTAGTCAGGTATCGTATAACTGATTTGTTTGCAGTTAAAAGCATTCTCTAGAGTCTCCTTGCTCTTTTATCTGCTTAAAACTTTCATTAAGTGGCTAGAGCTAATAGCTATAATAGTGTTCATTACTGTAATTGCATTTTTACTGAATTACTACATTGTAAACTACTTTTTCGTACTGAGACTTTTATTTTCTGTATGTGAGTGCTCTATCTGTGCTTTTCTGTGCATTTATTGTGAGGTTTCTGTGTTGTACTCAGGTAGCATAATCTGGCTAGAGGCCTGCTGTTATCCAGGCCTGGTAGTTTTGTTTGTTGAGTTTCCTGTGTTTCTGGCAGCCATCTTCTGCTGATAGTGACTTGTCTTCTTTGTTATTGAGAGTAACAGGGTTTCCTGACTTTCTCTAGCACAAATAATTGGTAGTAAGAGCAGGGGCTAGCAGGACTGGGTAGTAATTCAAGCTTCTAGATTCTTCCATCCTTTCTGGTATATAAACCCTGTGTCTGCATGGGGCTGTGCTTGTATTTACCAGGATGTGGAATGGTGATTCATCACTGGGGCAAAGCAGAAATTCCTTAAGATTCCAAGAGCAAAATAAATTATTTCTTACATTTATTGAATTGCACTTCTTTAATGCTTATAATTGTGCTATATAGCTAATCTACTACATTTTGGACTGTTATAAATCCTTTTTTACTGTTTCACTGCATTTGTGTACTGTATACATGTTTTAACTGTATTTTTAATTGCTGTAATTGCATTTTTACTGAATTTCTTAACTGTAAACTGCTTTTTCATATTGAGAGTTGTATTTTCTGTTTGTGAGTGCTCTATCTGTGCTTTTCTGTGCATTTTTTGTGAGGTTGCTGTGTTCTAGTCAGGTATCATTTAACTGATTTATTTGCAGTTAGAAGCATTCTATAGAGTCTCCTTGCTCCTTTATCTGTTTAAAGCTTTCATTTAGTGGCTAGAGCTAATAGCTGTAATAGTTTCCCACCTGACCTCCCTATTGGTGTCTTGTTCTTATACTTGGTGGCTTTGCAGTTGCCCGCCCATACTGTAAATTTGATCTGGGACACTCTCCCCAGTCTAGTGTCATTAGCTCATTCTACCTAATACAGAGATAGCATTTGAGAAGGCCAACCCACTTAGGTTCTTAACCTTGAATTATCTTCTGTTCATGCTTTCTCCCTTTCCACTTTACTAACAAAAAAAAACATTTTGCTAGAATCTCCTTGTGTTCTGACTGAATGAACTTCTCAGCTGATAAGTATATTTTTGGCACTTTTTAACTGTTCAGAGTTGAATAAAACAATAATTGAATTCAGTTCATAATAGAGTTTAAATAAATTGCATTTATTTAAACTGTATTTGCTCTAACATTGCTACACACTCAAGTGTGCTAGCTTGCACTGCACTTGAATTGTTTTAGTGCTGTTTTAGCCGCTTTTCTTTAAAAAAAAATTCTAAGCTTGTTTCCTGCCTTTCCTGTAACTAGTCTAGTCCAGATACAGATTTTCTGTATCCAGGACTGTTTGTAAGCTTTTGAGCTCCCAAGACTTTCTGTGTTTGAGGGAAGCCTTCAGCTTATCAGTGGGAGTGGTAAGCACTAGGTATCCTATCTACCATAAAAGGAGTGGTTTCTGGCCCAGAAATTGTAGTTATTGGCTGTTTGTGCAGTTTTTCCATCTCTTTCAACTTTTCTGGTTTAAAAGCCTGCATTTGAGCTTGTTTCCCACTTCTTCTGTAACTAGTCTAGTCCAGATACAGATTTGCTGTATCCAAGACTGTTTGCCTCTGAGCCTCCCAAGCATTTCTGTGTTGGAGGGAAGCCTTTTAGCTTATCAGTGGGAGTGGTAAGCACTAGGTAGCTTATCTACCACAAGAGGAGTGGTTTATGGCCCAGAAATTGTAGTTCATTGGCTGACTGGGCAATTTTTTCCATCTCTTTCAACTTTCTGGTTTAAAATCTCACATTTGCACTTATTTCCCACCTTTCCTTTAACTAGTACAGATTTGCTGTATCCAGGACTGTTTGTAAGCTTCTGAGCCCCCCCCCCAAGCATTTCTGTGTTGGAGGGAAGCCTTTTAGCTTGTCCATGGGAGTAGTAAGCACTAGGTAGCCTATCTACCACAACAGGAGTGGTTTCTGGCCCAGAAATTGTAGTTTATTGGCCATTTGGGCAGTTTTTCTATCTCTTTCAAGTTTTTGGTTTAAAAGCCTGGATTTGCTTTTGCTTCCCACCTTTCCTGTAACTAGTTTAGTCCAGATACAGACTTGCTGTATCCAGGTCTATTTGTAGGCTTTTGAGCAGTGCCAAAGTCTGCTCCTCAATTTTTCCCTTAGATCTGCTAGTTCTCTCCTCTCCTGCACTTTTACTAGCTTATTACTTTAGCACTTTACCAGACTTCTTGTAGCAATTATTGCAGCATACAAAAGTGTTACCAGCACTAAATGTTCTAAAAGGAAACAGCTCCAGTACTTATTATTAATGACCACCCCTCCAGGCATGTCTAAAGGTCAGTTCCCTGTCCTTTCTCCTACTAACCTGGTGAACTTGGGCATCTTGAGGCAATGTAGCAACTGCCTCATGTACACTGACAACGCTCTCATCTTACCTCCCAACACTCAAATTTGTGAGAGATGCACTTATATATCCCAATTGGAAGCCATGCACTCTCCAGCCAAGACCAGAATAGCTGGTCAAGAGGAGAAGGTCAACACTTGCACCACACCACATGGAACACATGGCCCTCCAGAACACACACCAACACTGCCTTCACATAAAAACACAAACCAGACACCCACCTTCATGGAGGCTCTCAATAAAAATCTACCCAAACAGCAAAGACCTCCAAGGCAGAAACGCACTCGACCACCACAGCACAACACTAATCATGAAACACATAACTCTCCTAAACATTGTGCCACTCATCCAAATTCCCTAAGGTAAAACAGCATGCCCAACACACTAGTCATAGGTGAATCGATAGTGAGGCACACTGATGTCCCACTCACTAGGTTGAATAAGAAGAAAGTAACAGTCAGCTGCCTGTCAGGTGCCAGGATCCAACATATAATGCATGCACTCAGGTCCCTCAACAACAGGTACAAATATGACTCTGTCATTGTACATGTGGGTGTGAATGACCTGAGATGGAGGAGCTCTTGGATTATGTAGCCCAAGTGGGTATAAGCCTAGCCCTTAACAGCATTGTACCATCACCCAGAATGATACCACAGTACAAGCAAAAAATGATTGATTTCAACAACTGGCTAACTTTCTGGTGTCATTCTAAGGGGATCCAGTATCTGTTTGCCTGGAATGACATGATTGACAGACCTCGATGTTTTGCCAGAGAAGGCCTGCATCTATCACCCCTGGTCTTCCAGATACTGGCCAAGGCTCTTGCCACTCCTATAGTGCATTTTCTAGGTGGTGTTCCAAAGACCAAATTACCACTGTAACAAGTACAAACAAATGCACTCTGAGGGACATGCTCCTCAATGCTAGAAGTCTAAATCTCAAAATGCACTCACTAAAAGCACTCTTTAAAATGAAGGACATCAACATTTGTGCTGTAACAGAGACCTGGTCCAATGTAGCAGAAAGCACCCCTGCACTACCAGGCTATAACTCATTCCACACCTTTCGGCCCCAGAACTTGGACCGAAGCTCCAAAGGCAGTGATTTTTTCCATATTCATAAAGGATGCACATAACTCCAGACTGTTAGCCCAACATAATGCATCAGAGATACTTCAGGTGCAGCTAACACTGGGTAAGACAGCAATTCAGGTTGCAGCCTGCTATAAGTTCCCAACCATGTCCCAAGACTCACACTCCACATTCCTAAGCACCCTGGTGAATATTAGGGTCCAGCCTAACACTATCATACTGGGAGACTTCAACTACCCCTCCATTAATTGGGAAAACTACTCATGTACCAATACACTTGCCCATCGTTTCCTAGAATTCCTTAATTCCAATGCCCTGGACCAGCTCATTCTAATCCCCACTAGAGATAGCAATGCCCTTGACCTGGTCATTACTAATATGGGTGACCGTTGCCCTACACCAATAGTCAACTCCTCCCTGGTTAATGCCTACCACAAACGAATCATCTTGCAAATCCACATCCCTAACACCACCCCCTGTAAAGGTAACCACCATGAAAAACTTCTCCAAAGCTAACTTTGGGCTCCAAAAAACAGAGATGGCTAACTTCACGGCACCCATGCAAATGGAGAATAATTGCATGGCCGCCAAATCATACACCAATGTACTGTACGAACACGTACACAAATGCATGGATCTCACCATACTGAATAGAACCAAGATGCTCTCCTCCAAAAAAATGCAGCCAATCTGGTGGTCCCCTGCCATAAACAAAGTCTACAACACAAGGCAGAAACTGATGTGGAATAAGGTGAAGTCCCAAGACTGGAAAATCTCCCTTATCAGCCTCAACAAAAAGTTGAGATCCCTCATCAAATCCTCTAAAGCTAGCTATGAAAACAGAATGGCAGCAGATAGTAAAGACAACCACAAGGCCTTCTATAGTTATGTAAAGAATTTCCACGGCAATACCCAGATTTGCTCTGAGCTACTGCACAATGGTACCTCCTATACTGAGCCAATAGATACTGCCAATATACTGGCCGACAGATTCAGTGCCAACTTTACTCCTCCCCTCCAAAAAACCAAGCACAATACCAGTAGATTGCCAGGCACCCAGTATTACTGCTGCACAGGTTAAAACAGCACTGTCCAAGGCCAAGAATACAGCTTTTATTGGACCTGACATTATCCCTGGCTGTGTTCCACATGAACTACAGAGTGAACTGGCCCCTCACCTGTGTGTCCTGTTTAACCACAACCTCACCTCACGCTTTGTCCCTACCAAATGGCACACTGCTACAGTCATCCCTCTCTACAAAGAAGGAGCATCTACAGACACTGGGAACTATCGCCCCATTAGACTGATGAGTCTGATATGCAAAGCTATGGAATGCATCATCATGGACCTAATAAACAAGGATAAAGGGAATCTCTAAACACTGAATCCCACACAATTGGGTTTTCTGAAAGGTAGATCATGCCTGCTCAACTTGGTCAACTTCTTTGAGTCAGTCACCAGAGCTGTGGATGAAGGAAAGGTGGTTCATATAGCCGATACCATTCCCCACTCAGGAATCATAGAAAAACTCACTAAGCTAAGCATCAACCCCTATATCACTAGGTGGGCTGCAAACTGGCTCACAGATAGAGCCCACAGTGTGTAAGTAGCTGACTCCAAGTCAGACTGCTGACTAGTCACGAGTGGAGTCCCACAGGTTTCGATCCTGGGTCCTCTCCTGTTTGGTAACTACTTCTCTGAAGTTCAGGCCAACACAAAGGGACTCTGGCTAACAAAGTTCACAGACAATTGCAAGTTGGGAGCTATTATTAACTCCGCAAGTGATGCTGACATTCTACAAAATGGCCTAATTGAGACCAATGACTGGTGTCAGAACCATGGCCTTAACCTCAATGCAAAACAAATGTCGTCATCCCCTTTGAGAAAAAAACAGGTTTCCATGAATTACCACATCGATGGTAGTCCACTGAACACAGAAGGAATTATAAGAGATGTGGGAACACAGGTTGACAACAACCTCTCTTTTGATCAACACATTGCCACTGTGGTCAGAAAGTCCTTCTATATGGCACATCTCATTACTAAGGGTTTTGCATCCAGGAAGAAAGAGGTCATTATCTCCCTCTACTCTTCCCCCATTGGGCTAATCATCGAGTACAATGCCCCATTTGGCATGTACCTCACTAGACACCTGCAACAACTGGAGTGGCCACAAAAGTACCTCACAAAGAGGATCCTAGCCCTTAAACATTTGTCCTATAGGGACAGACTAAAAAAACTACAACTATTCTCTGTCTCATATCGCTTACTTAGAGGTAATCTCTGCTTGAAATACAAAGCCATGTCTGACCCAGCTCTGTTAGAAATGCTACATCTAAAGAAATCCCAATCCATCTGCACCACATGCTCCAGAGACCTCAACCTCATTACCACAGTCAAGAGAACGTACTGGAGGACAGGTTCATAGCCCAGAGACTGTCCATGCTATGGAATAGACTTCCCATACATGTCAAACAGAGCACCTCACTGACCCTCTTCAAGAGAAATCTCAATGAATGGAAGGGAAATAGAAAATTCACACCGGGGATAACTCCAGTGGCTTTACTCGACAGAGGCACTGGGAACTAAGGTCTGGTGGCATGATGCCAGGGTAATCCTATGTCTAGGCTTGTAAAGGCCCCAGAAAAAGGTGAGCCCCTGCAAGCATGGTAGCTGCACGACCCCAAAAATCCTCAGCAAAAAACAAAATGCAGAGCCAGCAAACAGTGACATATAACTTTAATGGGTCTATATTAGAACACCGAACATTCAAAATGTTGAGTGTTCTAATATCAAACCCTAGCAATCGAAAAAAAACATCGAACATTCGGAACAGCAAATTTTTTCCTAGGGAAAAAATTTGCTATTCAAAACACATACACACAACACAAGCACACCAAACAAACAGCAATCCACACACATACACCTAAGCTCTTACACCTAACCCTACACTAAACTATACATACACCACTAACTATCCACTTACCTTAACCCAAACCCTAACCCTAAGGTCTGTCACTATCGCACAGTCACCTCACATGTGCCCTAACTCACCTAACCCGCCCTAACCCACACGTCCACACAATCACACACTTACCTGAACCTGACCCATAACTTTCCACCAGAGTGCTGAAAATACCGAAGCAACAGAAACGGACAACCGAATTCTTTCCCTAGAAAATAATTTGGTTTCCTGTTACTTCAATATTTTCAGCGTCCGCTGAAAACGGGTCGATATTAGAACACTCGACATTTTAAATGTTCGGTGTTCTAATATAGACCCAACTTTAGTGATATACAGTTAGGAGAACAAAATAACAGACCTGTTTCGGCTATAGATTTGTTAAGCCTTCATCAGTGTAGTAAATTCTGGTTACATCCATTCTCCTTTTATAGTATATCACACCTAGAGGCTAATTGAAAGAATTGCACATTAAAAATATTCATTAAGTCCTGGTGAAAATAAAGCACCCAGTTTAATGAACCATTTTTTCTCCTTATTGTTTAGCAATTGGTGCCAACCTGATTTATTATTTCTGTTACCTTGTATTTTGTCAATGATGGTAAAATTGAAAACTGCATTGGGATGTTTCTTGGTATGTTTGTATAGGGCATTTGTTGGTTTCCTTATCCTGATATCACTTATGTATTCCAAGATTCTAAATTTGACTGGTCTTGAAGTCTGTCCAACATAAAAGGCAGAGCAACTGCAGGTGGCCATGTAAATGAGCCAATCTGACTGGCAGTTTGCAAAAAAATGTAATATTGAGCACTTGCCCGGTATTCCTGCTAGTAAATTCCCTGGTCTTCAGCAGCCTTTTACAATGAGTGCAGTGACCACATGGAAAACAACCTTGTAAAACCCTGCCTTCTAGTGTTGTCTGTATTGAGAGCATATCAGATGTATGTACATGTTTGTAATGACTCATATGTGAGCCTAGATTTTTGCCCCTTCTGAAAGAGAACTCACATGTGTCATCTACAATTTCACTTAACCTGGTATCCGCTAAGAGAATGTTCCAGTGCCTACATCCACTGTTGAGTAGGACATCCATATTCTTACCATATGAGGTGATCAATCTAATAGGTGGATTTTTCTCTGCTGTTTTGTCCCTATACTGGAGTAACTCAGACCTGTTTTGATTAGATGCCCAGTGTTTGGCCTGTTATATGTCCCCTCTTTTATAGCCTCTCTTCCTGAATCTCATAATTAGATCTTCCTCATATGAATGATGAATAGCTGCATCTGAACATATCCTTTTGATACATAAGAACTGTGACTTTGGAATGTTTCTGCATATATGAGGAGGATGAAAGCTGGAAGCATGGAGTAAGGAGGTGAACTGGGGATGTTTACGGTAAAATTCAGTTGTTAATGTGTAATCAGCATTCCAGGTAATTAATACAGTCAAGAAAGTGATTTTGTTGGTATCAAAGGTAACTGTAAAGTCAATCCCCCATCTATTATCATTCAAGTATTCAACAAACTCCTGTAGATAAATACTATCAGACCTCCATACTAACCAGCAATCATCCAAATATCTCTTCCAGATGTCGATCTCATCCATGTAGATGTTATGGGCCCTATTATAAATCAGTTGTTCCTCAATATAGGCCATGAAGAGATTGGCATATGTGGGGGCAAAGGAGGCTCCCATGGCAGTTCCTTTGACCTGTAAATAACAGTTGTTCTGAAAATAAAAAACATTTTT
Source organism: Protopterus annectens (assembly GCF_019279795.1). Classification (NCBI taxonomy): domain Eukaryota; kingdom Metazoa; phylum Chordata; order Ceratodontiformes; family Protopteridae; genus Protopterus; species Protopterus annectens. The sequence continues at coordinate 761,718,157 of NC_056729.1, read as the reverse complement.
GGTCAAGGCATGCTCTATTAAACAGAGTAAGAATGTATTAAAGCCCAGTAGGTATAATTCGGACCTAAATAGCCAATATTTTAGAGCCTCCAAGCCCGCCCTATGGGGATATTTGTATATAATGCAGAAACATCCAAAGTACACATAAGCCACCCTGCTTCCAACTGCATGTTGGAAATGACCCTAAGGAACACAGTGGTATCTTGAATCCTTGCTCTGACCCATTTGAGCAAGGGGTTTAGATGTAAAGTCAGGAACTGGGATAAGGGTTCAGTAATTGAGCCTCTGCCAGAGACAATTGGCCTACCTGGTGGATTTTGTAAGCTTATGGATTTTTGGTAAAAAATATATATATACTAGCTGGAAGGTTCCCAAACTGTTAGGTGGTACAATTTCTTGTCCGTTATGATACCCTCTTCCTTAGCAGAATTCAAGAAGCAATCGATTTGTTTCTTGAAACTGGTAGTAGGTTCACAAACCATTTGTGTATAGTAACGTTCATCAGACAGTTGTTGCATTGCTTCCATATTATATTGTGACCAGTCCTGTACCTCTATAGCCCCACCTTTGTCTGCTGGCAGTATCACTAGTTCATGATTAGTACCCAGTTCCCAAATCATGTCCATCTCATGTTTCGATAGATTGTTGGATTTTGCCCGGTGATCCCTGTAATTAAAATGTAGATCTTTGAGAACTGAGTTTTGAAACACAAGTACAGTGGGATGCATGGGTGGAATGAAATTGGATTTATGGTATTTAAATCCATGTTGTGGTTCTGATTCAGATGCTATATGGAAAAAAGAGTTTCAGGTTAAGGCATCTACAAAAAGATGAGATATTTTGTGCAAAGGTATCTTCAGGCACATAAAAAAACAAGTATAAAATGTAATCCTTTATTGAGTAGTTTGACATGAGAGGGTGACAAGTCAACAGAGGAAATATTGAGTACATTATTCTGTTCTACGTCTGTACAATGAGTTTGAGCAACTCTTCCATATTGTTTACCCCTGTGTTTCCTGCCTCCTCCCTCGCTTTTGTTTACCCCTAAAGGGATAGGCATGTTGCTTTTCTTTGACACTGGTGAGTCTGTGACATTTTGTGTAGAGGACTCTAAACCAGAGGAAGATTCCTCACCTGAATCCTCACAACTGGCTCACCAAAATATTTTTGTAAAACTTCTAATGTACATGAAGTGAAATACACTTCCAATCCGCTAGATGAGAAGAAATCTAACAGATTGCCTACCATAACTTCCCTCATGAAAAAAGAAAAAAAGAAAAACGAACCCCTTTCGAGCTCCAGTACACCTTTTCTCTTATCTTGGAGATTTAACAATATTAATTATTTTCCCTATATAACTATTAATAACGAATCAACATAATGTATGGAAATGAGTATTGATTTGGTAATACAATTTAATTTTAGATTAGATTAGACTTCTTTTTCAGAATATAATCATTCTATCATGCACTACTTAAACATTCATAAAGTAAAATCTCATTTATAACACAATAAATCTTGCTTAACATTAGTTCTCTTTAGCCTGAGAGTAGTGTATATACATATTAATAGTCTCCAATATTCTGATATGACCAATATACTAATGATTATGTCAGATAAACACTCTCCTACATACTAAAAATATATTATAACTGAGTGAAGTAGATTTAGAAATGTATCAATCAGTGAAGATAAATACGGACAAGTCTATTCAGAACACTTGAATCATACTACAAAAACTACGTAGTCCATAGAATGAACCATTAGAGTTGTGTTCATTAGAGATGATAATGTAAATATGTTTGAGTGAACAATACATGTCATAAATCTCTATGTATCACTCACATCCTTTCAATTAGAGACAAATGAAAGCATAACCAGATTCAGTTTATTTTATGTCCACCCATGAATGTAGTTGTGACAAATTAAAAGAAAAAATGAAGAAATACAACATTAGACCATAATCACTCATTGATGATGAAACAGAAGCAATTTGTCCTAAGTGGCCATGTGGGTGAGCAATTTATAAACTTCTTAATACTAATGCATAGTTATAATATCAATTCATATTATGAGAATATCATCACAGAATATTGAAAAAAATGTTAGTCAAGACAGAGCATTACCTAGGCTGCTCTGCACAGCCACAGTTCCTTAGAAACTTTATAATAGAGTGTTTATCAAAGACTGTGTCATGCAGCAAGATACAGGAGTAGGCAGACTCCCTTCTTTGTTATTAAATTGTTAAAAGTAATGACACTCTAAAAAATACAAAACCTATTAAGCTGAACAGTGCCTTAAGAAATATCTCTATCTCATATCTATTTAATTAGTGTTCTACTTGAATTTCTCATCAAGAATTACAATTTACAAATCTGTCTTATTTTACTACTTGAAGCAGTAACAAAAGCAGACCATGAAGACATTTTCTCATGGGCCCTTTAATTTAAAGAAATAAAGATGAAATTCCAAGGTGAACTCATTTTACCAACCATCTTACTAAGAAACAGATAACGTTATTATTTAAACAATTGTCAATATTCAGTAAAACTATCAGCTGCATAATAATCAGCTATACAACTAATGTCTGAAGGATTAAAGGTAGTTTATGTTATAAATCCCTGCCTTAACCAGGAGTGTAGCATATAGCATATCATTTAGGATTTCTGTTTCGTAGGAACCTATGTCTAAAAATGTGTACTTTAAACAATTCTTGGTAGAATGAATGACATCTAAACTACTTTATTATGCTAATTTATGTGCAATTTTACTATAGGTTTCCCAGTACTTCCCCGTCATCAAAGCAACTCCCACAATACATCAACAGACACTCCCAAGACTGTCTGAGATGCCAATTTTATGAGTTATAGAACCATGGCTTAAAGTTTTGCTGGGAATAAATCAACTGTTCATCATAGAAAATAAGTACACATGCCCACACAATTTAGTAGTGCAGTTAAACTACTACTTGCATGTTGGTGTAAGAATTTTGGCTAATTACCAGCATCGTTGCCACTTTACTGAAAGTTGAACTCCACTTACCAAAGATTAGAAAGCACTAAAGGGTGAGGAGAGTAATCAGTAATTTACTATCTACTGTAGTCACTATTTATTTGGTTACTACTTAATCAATTCAATTGAACATGTCTAGGCAGTGTGAGCAGAGGAAAATAACAACACTGCATAGTACAGGGTTTACTATGTTATCTAATAAAGCAATGTGCACATTATAGTCAAATAAGCAGGAGTTATAAGTACAAGGTAATAAGTCCCTTTGTGGCTTCTGAAATTAGATGATTTCTGTTACCAGGTTAATGAAGAATTCAATATAATATGTCTAAAACATGTCTTAATTTTGCTTATTATGTGCACAGAAGTTTGTCACAACTGCAGCTGTTGTGCGCATCTCACACACATATTTTCCTATTTACACTTGCAACGCTGTAACAGATGCTTACAAAACTATCATACATGTCATTTTACTTGATCACCATAGCATAGTGTATCTTATAGCTTAGGTAGGAATAATTCAGAAGTAAGAAAGGACTGTGTTTACTTCAAGTGTAACAATGTAGTCTGTAATGCTTCTATTATTTTTTCAATTGGATGTTATTCAATGTTACTGTAAATTCTTCTTTTTTGTGTTACCTACATGAAAAACAGCTACTCTGTCACTGATTTCACACCTATTCTTTTTATTTATTTAAAAGAAGTCAGGGTTTGTAGATTTTAATAATCCAAAGACCATGTTAAATGAGCTTAAAATATACTGCTTGTGCAACTGATATCACACTACAAACGCTACCTTAACAACAGACAAGCAGGGGATTCCTTAACTGACTATTTCCACCTTAAATCTTTCACAGCAGACAAGGGAAGCTCTAACTAGTGCACTAGAATGTTTCAAATAACAGTATTGTCAGAACTCAGTAATGGAACTCTGTTTATAGTAATTCTAACGTTTTTTTCCACATTTAAAAATATGGATATCTATGTTACTTTTAAAATGGGAATTTGAAGTGTAGTGAAGTCAGTAAGCCACAGAAACTATGATTAAAATTTTTCAATTCCTATTATGCAACAATGAGGTGAACTAAATATACTATTAATAAAATGGGAGATGAAAAAAAAACAGTTGTGTATATGTTATCTCTGTTCTTCCTTTACATATAACTAATTATACTAAAGTGAAAGACATTTGAATCTGGTTTTCCTCACTGCCTATGAATGAGATGTAACTATATTTTTAGAAGTCATTCTAAGTTATAATACCATTTAACATTATCAGACACAACCACTAGACTTATGATGAGTATGTTGCATAAAGTATAAGTTTAAGATAAAGTATAAATATCTCAGAGTATAATAGGCAAGTTGTGCGTTAGGCCCGGCAAGCCAGCACGTAAAACTCTACTGCCAATCATTAGTGGACCGGAGTTCCGCTGTGGCGACCCCTAACTGGGAAAAAGCCGAAAGACACAAACAAAATAATAGATAAAATACATACATGTTGAGGTAAATTCCATAAGTCTATATCTTTGTTGATTCTTTGAGAGATTTGGAAGACTGTGTAATTTTAGAATCAGTTCTTTGTTTCTTTTTCCTTACATCAGACCAAGTATTTTTTTCTGGAGATCTTTTCAAGTTGGTGGAAACTGTCCAGTCCATTTCTTCAGGAATTGTGATGATATTGTTATTCTTGATGAAGGTAGAAGCTTCTTCAATGTTGTTAAAGGTTCTCAATTCATTTTAATAGAAAATGCTGATTATAGCAGGATATACCATCTGCGTTTTTATTTTATTTTGTTTGAGAAGTTTCACTAATGGCCAAGTTTTTTTTCCTTGTTTTTAACACTTTTGCAGAATAATCATTGTCAAATCTGATCTGACTCTGTTTATATATTATGGGACTTTTTCTCCAGGCTGTTTTAAAAATAAGCTCTTTATCCAAGAAGGACAGGAACTTTACCACAGTTGATCTTGGTGGTGCATTAGGTGAAGAGGGTATAGATTTTCCTATGGCTCTGTGAGCTCTTTCTATTCCATTTGATAATCCCCCTTTTAAATCAAGCATTTCAAGAAGCCAGGAATTCAAAAAGGTGATGATGTCTTCTCCCTCAGTTTTTTCTTGAAGGCCAACTATTCTTATATTAGTTCTCCTCTTCCTATTCTCCAAATCATCCACTTTATTAAGCAGCCAGTTATTTTGGTGAAGTAGGAATTCTGTCTGATTTTCCTCTTCTTTGAGTCTTCCATCTATGTCATTTAGTGATGTCTCCATATCAAGTCATTTACTTTGTTGTTGCTGCAGTATTTCTTTTAGTACATCTGTTTGCTTTTGGCAGATTTCCTTGAGACTTTCCAAATTATCAGTGAATCTATCCATTTTCAACGACAGTTCATGTAATGTGGAAGACATCAGTTGTATCTCCTTCTTCAGAGTGGTTTCTGAGTGAGAATTCTTTAAAATGGCCATTACCAAACAGCTGTGTTGTTCTCCAGAATATTTTGAGAGGAAAAACTCAATAATATTTCTTGAAATTTGGTAGAGTTGTAGTTCTTAAGCTGCTTAATTTTTTTTTCTATTTCTGGTTAATGAAAATAATTTTCCCCCTGTTTTCTAGTACTGTTTTGTGGAGCTCTAAAAATGCTGCTTATCTGTTTGCCATCTAGGCTCCGCCTCCCCTGTGACACATATTTTGAGAGATGCATTACGTCTCTTTTTATATAGTCCAGTGAGGTATGTCTCGGATCATTTACACCCACATGGATTTTGACAGAATCATATTGGTACCTAGGGTGCAGTAAGTAGAGTGTATGTATGACATTGCAGATCTTGGTTCCAGATAGGCAAATAACCATTATCTTCTCCTTGTCTTACCTGGTGAGTGGGGCATCTGTGTGTTGCACCACTGAGTCCCCAATGACAAGGTTATTAGGTAGAGTATATGCTTGCCTTATGGGCTTTGCTCTTGGGGGATTATTGGGTGTAGACTTATGTCAGATGTTTGGTATTGCTTTTGGTGCATGTTTAAGTAATCGTTGAGGAGCAGTGTTGCCATTAGATGGCTTTGGTGGTCTTTGAAATTTAAGATGTTTCTATTAAGCACCTCAGCATAAGACAATCTATGCGTGTGGTAAGCAGAGTATATGACGAATGTAGTGTGGGTATTCCTGACAACCTTGCTAGCATGCAAAATTTTTGTCTCCAAGGAAGTTGTGTATTTACATCTTTCACATACCATGTTATTTTGTTTATTGATTAACTGGCTGTCGGAGAACATGAGACAATAGCTGCGTTGTCTTAGGATGCCCAAATTACTAAAGAAACATTTGGAAATTGCATATTCATGTTGTCCAAATGTAGAGTAGGGTGGGCCATTTAGGACTGAGGATTGGATTTTAAGAGGGGTCTCCTAGGGAAGTTCTGAGGTTAAGGGTAAGATATATAGTACTATGATATGGTAGCGCTATTTGATGCCCAAGTTAGCTGCTCTAAACTTTAATTCTGCACAATGCCACAGTGTTTAACAGGTTTTTGGACTTAACTGTAACTTTATTGAGAGATCTTACTGTCTATGCATTTGCTGCTATACAGGGCATTACTAACAGCTTTGCTTGGTGGGAAGCTACACGCAACTTGCCTGGTTTATAGTAGAGAAAAAAAGCATGACAGCTGAATTGTGTGCCCTCTTGCCAATAAACAACCACAATTTGAGTGTCCTGGCATGCTTCCAACACAAAGATATAAGGTAAACACTTTATCTCACAAAAATGGATGATTCTGGAATTTCATAATGTAAAAACACAGCAAAAACAGCTATCAAGTGTAGATTAAATAACAAACAACTACCAAACAATTAAGTCAGATTCAAGTCTAATCAAGGCGATTAGCAGGCAAGCAGAGCTAGAAAAGCCAACAAACAGAGAAATGACTGCTTTTGCCACAAAATGAAATAAATTCTTCAAAAAAGCTTAAAACGGTAGTGATCAGTGTATAAAGCAAGTACAAGTACAATGCATGAAGAAAATATTCTTATCTTAGCTTGGATGCTCTAGATGCAGCTAGAATACTTGAACAGTGTTGCCGTTTTCTCTGTAAATAAACAAATGGCTTTGCAAACTTGCCTGATTTATAGCAGAGAAAAAAATATTGAAAGCTGACTCCTATTCACTCTACCCAATAAACAGCCACACTTTGAGATTGCTAGTGTGCTTTCCAACTCAGAGGGATGAGATAAACACTTTCTGCCACAGAATGGATGCTCTTGGAAGTTCTTAATGCAAAAGCACAGCAAAGCAGCTCTCAAGTGCAGATTTGGCAACAAACATCAAGAAACTACCAAGCAACTAAGTCCCTTTTAATTCGCCCTGGTGCAATGTGATTAGGAGGCAAACAGAACTAGAAAAGCCAACAAACAGAGAAATGCCTATTTTTGAAACAAAATAAAGTGGATGCTTAAAAGTGCTTAAAAGCAGTACTGATCACTGTAAAAAGCAAGTACAAAGTGTGATATATCCAGAAAATAAGTTTAGCTCTGGATATAGTTGAAACACTTGAAAAGTGCTGCAGAGTTCTCTGTAAATTAACTTTCGGTACTCATATTTATAGTGGCATGACAAAATGAAGTATTTACTAGTATATGTTAAAAAAGATTATGTTATGGCAGGTAAGGATATGTCGGAAGAGACTAAACAAAAGATAACACAGAAGCTGAGAAACTGGAAGCTCTTGTTTATGGATATGGATTGCTGTGTACAAGCAATGAAAATGTT